>NC_036462.1:13804840-14107870 GCF_002775205.1 Xiphophorus maculatus | reverse complement strand
TTTAATGTGAAACCCCTGACAATAGACATTTGACATTTAAGCAACCAAAATGTGTTGCAAAATGGTTTGCTGGTTAGTTGGCGAAACCAATATGAAACCAAAATGTTTTATAGGGGAGACTTGAAACAGATACCTTGAGCAAAAGTGTAACTAGAGGACAAAAATATTTTTCAGTGGTTTTTATTGGACGTCTGGGTGGTTTTTAAGTCACAGATTTAAACGTAGCTACATTTGATAAATTATCGCTGCAGTAGGAGGATGGAGGACTGAAGCTCCCAAATTTTCTCCCTAATTTTCAGTACTATTATGCGACTCAGATGAGGTTCTTGGCACAGATGTTTGATTTGCAGGCTCCTCCCTCATGGCTCAAAATTGAAACAACAGAGATAAAAGAAGAGATGCCAATATATTTGCTTTATAAGTGGGATAATAAAACTATCAACAATCTAACTGATAACCCTTTAATAATTCAGTCAATCCAAATTTGGTATAAACTTCATGAACTGTTTAAGCTAGAAGGCTCTCTCCTAAAACCCCGTTATGGGGAAATGGACTGCTACCAACAATTTTTCAGTCTGGTAACTTTAGATCCTGGCAGGAAAAAGGAATTTTGTAGCAGCGTTTGGAGCACTGCTACAAAAAGGAAGTATTTATGTCACTACAGCAGTTGAAAGAAAAGTTTAAATTGTCAAATAAAGATTTCCTTGGCTTTCTCCAACTTCGCGACTTCATAAGAACTAATCAGAAAGGAAGTTGGAAGTTACCGTCCATGTCTCCCATTGAGGAAATGTGTCATGCCAGTCAGCCATTATGTAAAATCATCTCAAGGGTGTATACAGCACTCATGTCAACTTTAACTATTAATGGTATGGATAGTTCCAGAATCAAATGGGAAAAGGATTTGGGAATACTTATTGAGAGGCAGTTATGAAATAATTTGTGCAGAGAAGGTCTCACCTCTACTCTAAATGCTCGATTTAGACTAGTACAATAAAAATTTTTACATCAGTTATGTGTTACCCCATAAAAATTACATAAATATAACTCCAATATGTCTCCTCTTCATTTTAGATGCGGCGTGGAGGAAGGAACGTTCCTCCATGCTACCTGGACTTGCTCTAAATTGCAGGGCTTTTGGAAGGGAGTTTGCGAAACGTTATCAGACATACATGGCATCACAATTCCAATAGAACTGAAAATTTGTTTATTGGGGAACTTTACAAACTCCAATCTAAAGACAAATTATGATAAAAAACTTACAGAAGTCCTTTTGGCAATTGCTAAGAAATGTATTGCAGCAAAATGGAAATCAGATGCTCCCCTTCCAATTAAAATATGGCTTTGTGACCCTAGAAAAATTACCTATTGGATGCAGAATAGAAGTAAGACTTTTTATAAAATATGGCAGCCATTTTTAAGGTATTTGCAAAATCTACCAGCACATTGGATTGATTGATCTTCCTTTAATCGAGCTGGACTCGACAGGATTTATGAGCGAACCTAATACCATCTGTCTCTCAACCTATTTCTAATTCACATAAATTTTTATTTCATCCTTACTGATTACCCTCCTCCCCCATCCTACCCACCCCCATCCAGTCCTTCTTTTCATTTGGTTGCTGTTATATTATTGTAAATGTATTTTACTTAAAGTATGTCTCATTGTTTGAATTGTGCTTTATTGTGAACCAATTTTGTCCTGTCAGTTATTACTTGTGATGTTATTACTAAAAAAATCCAAAATAAAGCATTCTAAAATAAAACAAAACATGGCAACATTTTGAAAAAGTGGCAGATCTACCTAGTTGAAATACTGTATTTATAGAATCAGAAGAAATAAACTCTAAGTGATCTGACTTTTGCATATGATTTGACTTTGTGTTTATATTTTTATAAATATCTTTGTATTGCTACAAATCTGACACTAAGATATGGGGAAAAATGTTAAAGACAAAATAAGCAAACCAGGTGGAGAGCTACTAATGCTGAAGTTCTCCAGGTGAGGCTGAAGGACAGAGCAGCTTCACTCAACAGAAACTTTGCAAAATTAGCAGCAAACACCATCATATCATTTTTCTTATTAGAGATGATCTTAGCAAAATTACTCTTCACCATAACAATGTTATTGAGTGGGACAAAAAATAATAAAATAACTTATTTTGATGTTTCTTGAATGTCAGACCTCGAATGTAGGAACAACCTCAAACTTGAAAAAAAGGATTTCTAAACATTGCTTGATGGTTTATGATCTGTCCCATCTGTCTCAAACTTGATATAATAAGAAATGTATAACAGAAATAATTTGTAGGTAATTATTTTAAGGAATAATTGGTGTAGAAATTGACAATAGTACCACAATAAAGACTGTTTGCCTGTGGGCCTGCCTCAAATAGTTGGCACTGAAATCAGTGTAAGGTTTTAGCTCTGAAATGTTGTGGAAAGGAGCTTTGCACAGTCTAAGTGTAAACTGTTTCAACATAATGTGGCAGGTGCCAAATTATGTAAGATCCTCAAACTTCAAAACTAATAGTAAATAAATTTCTTTCTATAGATCAATGAAACCCTTCAAATTCAACCTTTACGGACCTGAAATAACTGTAGATATTTCCATGTATGATGATGAACATGCTGTCAGCTTCCTTTTATCTCTGTCATGATCCCCTTTAACCTTTTCATTAATTATTCTGATGCATCATAGCTACAAAAATCAATATGATACCTGCTCCACTTTGATGTCGTATTCCCCAAGGATCTTCTTTCCTCTGAACACTTTTGCCCTGAACAAAAAAAGAGAGTGAGTGAGAGAAAAGGGTTTAGAATGCCATTTTCAAACTTCACAGTTGTATATGCTGCCCTCTACTGGAGCACAGCATCTTGTAGATCAAATTACTCAAAGTAGGTGCCTGAACATCTAGCGGCTTTCTTGATTACAACTGTGGGCCTTCTGCTTTTATTAACTGAGAACCAATAGCTAATAAATTTCTCTCACAGTCTAAATAATGCATGTTCACCGGTTTCTTGATGTTCTCTGTGCTGTCATTTGATTAAGAGTGACATGGACCCGAGTAAACACACAACAGTAGACAGATGGAGAGATGAATGGAAGAGATAGACTGACAGCGAGGGGACATAAACGACCTCAGCCAAAATAACCCAAAATACCCGGGACGTCTCATTATGCAAGGATCACAGATGGTTTTGCACTGACTCCATCATCTAATCAGACACTGATGCTAAATAAAGCACATCTGAACTATTGGCCAGAAAGAGCATTATATTTTCATCATGTCAGTGATAACGTTAGTATTCAAGAATTTTATTACTTCCTCTACAGTGTTTGTGATGCCATTTTACAGATTTGTAATTTAACGTTGTCCTTTAAAAATAACAGCTGATTGCCTGTTTTTTTTTTCTCAGATCTTGAATCCGCTTTTTAATTGCAAGCCTTTCTTTCTGTGAAGTCAGTGAGAAATCTGTTTTATACCCACATTGGACATTTTGTCATGTAGCGAAGAGGCATCTGGTTCAAATTTTATGGTTCATCAGAATCAGACCATCTGTGAGGGAACCATTCAGTCTCTGGCTCTAACCTCCAGTAATCGCCAACTTTAAGTAAAATGGGTGACTTTAGATTGGAAATGAATCAGCTTAAGTGTATCCAGAATACACAGTGTGAATTGTTGCCCTAATGACACCAAGTCACTCATATCTACAGCAGCATCAAATAGCATCTTTACAACTGAAATACATTTTTAATCTACAATGTTAATTCAACAATATCTGTTTATTCCAAACATTTATTGAAAACAACCTCTTTCATTAGTCCCAAAGTAATGAATAGTCACATTTAATGTGCGATCACTCTCTGTGGGTCACATGTCAGTTCAACACATAATTATAGTGTTCTGTTGAAAAACAGCTAATGTGTCCTGTTTATTCCCCTCCATCACTTTCCAGCAGTTATTTGGAGCATAACATGTCAAAAAACACCAGATATGAGTCTGAATCATAAGAGAGTTTATGAGAGAGAAATTTCACAGGTCAAAGGTGTGATTTATTTAAAGTTGCAACTGACAGATGTGTGTGTCATCCTGGAAAACAAAGGATTGCCAAGTATTTTTACAAAATGGTTTCATGCCTGATTTTCAGAAGATTTTTTTCTGCATGATAACAAAACCCCATACATCGAAACAGTTCAGAGATAACTTCAAAGTGCCTAAGGAAAGTGCATAAGGATGCTGATGGACGAGGTGGCTGGTGCGATTTAATTAATTTTGTTAAAGCTACAGCACAGATCTTGTTTCCCCCTCATTCAGTCTTTTGGAATAACAATATCAATAACAGATCATCTGACCAAAACATTTGAGCAGCTCTCACACAGTTTTTCATCTTCCCATGTATTCTGGCATATCTAATAATAGTCTTAACATAAATATCTGAACCAAATGTTATGAATTATCAAGTTCTGTCATGTACAAGAAACATGTGTTAAAGTGAACCTGAAAGGTATAGTGGGCTTTCATCAGTACAAACACAGTGTCAGCATTTCTTAGTATGAGATTAATCACCATTACTAATGAATGACCGCCACAAGCTTTAAGTAGCATGTTTGTAATTTCCATTGCTATGCTGCATGTGTTTAAAACAAACATTTTGGACTCTCCATGTTTAGCCACCACACCACAATTTGACATGGCCAAATTTGAAATGTCAAATCGGGCATGACCAATTTGACATGTCCGACTGGCTAAGCTGGAGAAAAACACACATCTCAGACGTTGTCAGATTGGTAAATTAAATGTGTTGCTATAGATCTTTATGTAGTTTAAGCCAAACATCTTTAAAGTCCACAGAAACACAAGGCTGCAGCAGTGTGATGGCAATATTAGCTCCTTTATCATAAGAATGTTATGCTTCATTTCAACTCTTTTTGAACACATCTTTCTATAATTATGTTTTCTTTTTTCTTTTTTTTTAGCTCTGATTAACACAGTAATCTCGCCTGATGACTGCTGGAACTAGGGCACCCTTCGCGACCCTGCAAGGATAAACATGCTAGATAATGGATGGATAATAAAACTAATCCTGTAAAAAAAAGAAACACAGAGAAGGGTTACTCTATAGTGAATTCCTTGCAGAAATGCAACAGGTGTTCATTTTTATGTAAAAGTCCCTCAGTGCCGATTTAATATGTAGACATCTGCAAAGCTGAATGATGATGTTTTTGAGGGATCTTGTGGTGATTAAATGAAGCTATAAATTCTCCATGTGTACATTTTATATGGTAATTGCAACCATATAATCCATTCATCTCCCATTTCACCCATTTATTTCGGTAATTTATTTCCGTAATTGTTTCCTTGTCATCATTCTTATCACACCTAGCTCCTGCAGCTATAAATATGGTCAAAGATTGTTCTGCCTCTAATCAAAAGTCCTGCCAAGTTGGTAGAACACCTAACTTTTGCTTAAAACCTTTGGCCTGAATACCAAATTTAGAGGTCAGCTGAAAAAAAACATCCAAAATATCTGAACTGAACATAAAGTTTGCAACAGACCTCTGCTAAGTGTCATCAGATACAATTCCTTTCCGACTATCAAGCAATGTATCCAGTAACACGACCAGATTTGTATCGTCTTTCTTAATAATCCAACAATCACTCTGTGACGAACATTACACAAGCCTTACAACTGACTCTATAATCCGATAAAGATGCAATAACAAGATACATACTGACGTTGTAAACAACAAATCAACCCTGGCAGGTAATCTTTGCAGTTTCCTCTAATTTGTGGCAGGAACAAGCGTCTTAAACCCAATGCAGTTAAGTGGAGTTTTATTAACAAAAAGCTCCATGCAGACATACGCCCACATGTTGCCTTGTTTGAGTATAGTATACTCAATAATAAAACTATTATTGAGTATACTATACTCAAACAAGGTGATTTCAACTTTATTGAAATCACCATAAACGCTGAAGAAAATAACATATTCCAACCTTATCAGCTAGCACGTATACAAGTTGCTTTTTGTTTTTGTTTTTAACTGCTGGTCACACAATCATAACATTACATTCTCTTATTTCTACAAGACATACTATTGCTAAAATCTTCATCTTAGTCAATGAAGACTAAGATGAAGAAAAAAGTATAATAAATAATCAAAAACGCAAACTTTTTTTGCATTTTTTTCTGCTTTAAATTAGTTTCATTTCTGACTTAGGTGATTTAGGAACTACTTTCCTAAATCACCCAAACTTCATACAGGAAAGTCTCAGGAAACAAGAACCTCTTCATGAAGCTGATTTACTTCGGCAATTCTGTATACACCCTGTGCATGCAAAATGACAACAAAGTCAGTCTAAGTCTAAGTCGAAGTCTAAGTCTAAGTAACAATTGTGCAACTGTGAGATGCGTTGAGGCCATTACCAGGGTACTTATAAGGTAATGGCCTTATTTACAGAACAAAAGCATCTGCTAGATAAAATCCTTCAGGTCATTTGGCCTATCTCTAGACTGCATAGGTAAAATGTCAAATGCACTAACTCCAGTACTTCCAGTGTTAAAGCAGCGCCACTAATATAGATTTAGTCAAGACTCATCTATGGAATATTTTTGAGTTCAAAGATAATAAATTAGGTATGGCAGTCTTATTTATCAAAATGTACATGTGAATTGGAGTCAAAGGAATAGAAATCAGTGTAAAAATACAAAAATAGATACATTTGAATATGTAAAAATTATTCATGAGGTTAGCAGCACAAGAAGACATCCTGAAATAGATATCTGACGAAAGGAGTGGGGTACAGTAAAGGCAGATTAATTTAATAATGACTATAACATAGTTTGTTCTCATGTATTTGGCAACGTTCAGTTTTATTATGAAAATTATGCATAAATTCCATAAAAGGATAGAAAAGACAGGGAGTAAAACTGAGCAAATAATGAGAAAAGAAAAGTCCTTACAATTCACAGACACTTTGAGACTGAAAATGAGCCATCAAAATTAATGAGTCAGATTGGCATTTGAGTGCAGATGATGTTTGAGGGCTGATATATCTCTCTCTTTTTGCAAGATAAGTTTTACATTTGCACAATAAACAAGACCTTTTAAAGCTGATCAGAAAAAATGTTGAGAGACTCCAAATAATTTGAGGACAAGGACATAATTTTTTCCTTGTAAGTGGCAGTCTAAATCTCGGCGACATCGAGTTGTAGATAACAGGATAATTACATGCATAATTCCCTTCTAAGGTGGTGAGCTATGGTGCAATAAAAACAGCATGAGTAAAATATCTTTCACTCTGCACAGAGAGCTCAGCAGGCTAATTTCTTTCAGTGGTCACTTGATGGAATCACAATTTTGCTATCGATCAGACGAGTCAATGACTCTCAGGAAGCCTGTAGATATTAAGCTTTTTGAATCAATTCAGCAAAGTGTGTGAGAAAAGAGAGATGAGAACATAATAAAAAAGGGAGGAAAAGCTGACATCTTTATTTCAGGTCCAAGATAATGTGCAGTAATTATGCTGTAAAATTTGGCAGCAGTGCAGGAATCAAACATTAGTAAAATATGGCACAAGCAATGATTCGTTTGGTTCCAGTATTTCCTGTGTTCTTTTTTATTCAATTATTACATTGAATAAAAATGTAATAATTGATTCTTCTTTCTGATTTTTTTTAATCAGAAACCTTTACCTCTAAAATTTTATTTTAAAATGTAATTAATTCCCCAAAGCAATATCATCCTACAGCTTTGTAGAACAAAGAATTTTACATCATCTAATGAGTTTTGGTGACAAGAAGAGTCACCATAGTAAGGATATAAAAATGTTTCTGCTCCCCATTAAGTTACTACACATCACAGGATATTCACTGGTGCTTCCTCACACTTCACCTATTATTTCACTCCTCTGTTGCCTCTTTGTTTCCACCCTTTCCTCTTTTCTCACTCCCATAACCAAGCCGTGGTTTGGCCTCTTCATGAATAATTATTTTCACCCATCTGTTTTTTCCCCTGTTCTGTGGCTGGATTGAAGTAAGGACGCATTATGGAAAAGTGTGCATTTAAATTAACCGACAGGATTCTGATCAGTTTCATGAGACGGAAAAATACTTTGGGTTGCTGTGGATTTCATACTAAAATCTACATATAAAACGATATAATGAGAAGATTAAGTGCAGTGGAGAGATACGTGCACTAAAACTAGTTTTAATTACCACATTTTGTAGCAGCTTGTTAGCAGTTCAATTTACATTCATATCACCAGAATGACTTGGGTAGTTTAATCTTTTTTACTCGTTCTTTAGTAGATAATTACAGAAGCTGCAAACTGGTTTAGGGTGTAAAAGGAAAGGAATTATTATTCTATTATCAGGCCGCTGCTTTTCTGCTATAATTGAACCCCTTTGATCCACCCTCTCCACTTTTACTTTCATCCCAACATCTCTGAAGGCATGACCTGGCAATACAATTATCAGAAAGTCACCAAACTGTGTTTCACTGTTGTCTGCACACAGTGCATTTAACTGCAACATAACATGACTTAGTGGTTAAAAGATACAATTTTATTTCTAAAAGAGGAGAAAATCATTTTGACAATGGATTACATGGATTAATACCCTCCTATTAATCTCATCATAGCTAAAATTCCTATCTTGTGTATCACCGGGTGCTTGCACTTCTCTGCTTTCATCAGCTTCCCCTTCACTGGCACTGTGCATACAAATGAAAGTACAGTCAATAAACACAGCATTTGTATGTTGAAAGCATAGTATACAACTTCCAGTCTCTATCCAGGACATGATACTTATAATTTAGGATCCGTTTGGTCACTGACTTTGAATTTAGTTTTCATTTCAGTAGATTATTTTGCTTCTATGTCACCTCTACTCATGCTCCCCTCTGTCCACAGCTGCTCAACATTCAGTTGTTTCTTCTGCCAGTAATCAATTCCTGCACACTCCTGAGATTCTTATAGTCATGTCAGATCCTATATCATCTGATGTCTTGACAGTTATTTAAACCTTTCCAGTCAGCTTCAGTTTCTGAAAGTTTGTTAGCTTGTAGCGTGGAGCCATTATTGCCCCCCAAATAAAAGTAGAACATGAAAAGACTTGAAGTACAGAAAAAAACCCACAAAACACAAAGCCTTTCACAGTGAGGAACACATTTGTGATATAAATAAAAAATCCCAATAAAAGGGTTAAGTTACAAACTCAACATGTCCCAAATATACAAATGAATGTTTCTTGCTTTTCAGACAAAATGATCTCCTATTCTAACTCTTGTTCTGACTGCAAATAGTTTAGATTAGACAAACACATAAACACACCCACTAGATGCTCAGATTAACAGACTACCTACTACCTTTTTCACTGAGGCCTAAAATCAATGCTTAAACATTTGTCTGACATTAGCCCCTCAGTATCAGTAAGGATGTCAGCAACATCAAATTAGTCTGATAAACCAGATTTTTTTCCCCGCCACTGTGACTGAACCTGCATACAAAGCTCCAAATCAGAGTATCGGCTCATCCCTTCTTGCCTGAGGTGAAGATGTCACCTGAATTATTCAAGTGCATCACAGGAGGCTGTTACACCTCCCCTTGCTATTACCCACCCTGTCGGCGCCCTGCAGGGATCCAGTTATCCCAGAGACAAACCTTCCTCACACATACTGCATATGTGACGTGTCATACATAGTATCTGGCATTAATTGACAGTATTACACCAAAACGCAACAGTGCATAAGCCAAATCTTGGTGTAACTTCTAATTAAAACTTAATGAAGAGAGGATTTACTGTGGGTTGTAACTGCACATCAAAAGGCAATTAATACTTGCACTGTTTTGTTTGTATATATACGGGGTAATCTCAATTGTTGAATGTAAAGTTTAAGTCACTAACATTTTAATCTGCAAAAATCCTTTCATACTAGTTGGTGAAATTTCCAACAGTTATGCATGTCAATGAAAGCCTCTAATACTTTAATTTTTTTGGTTGAATACTTCTGTCATCTTTCTAGGTGCTAGTAGGTGAGGTGTTTGCACCTTGTTTGCAGGAGTTAGAAGGAATAACTTAAAAAATATTTAATTGGTCAATCTTTCACAGGTACAGGGGATGAGCCAGGCTTTTGGGCAGATGGAGAGTTTAAAGAATGATGAAGTTAGTTTGCTGGCCATTAGGTGGTACAATCAATGGTTGACGGCGGACCAGAAAGAGCTGAGAGGTTAAAAAACTGTCAAACTTTATATTTGCTAATGAAAAGCAACCAGATAAACATAAATATCATAATGATTTGATCTTTTGTGATGGGAGGATAAAGCATTAAATGAACTGGATAACAGCTTTGTTTCCTGCAATGGGAATTGCTCAGTTTTGCTGTGATGAAAGAGTGGAGCCAAGAAGCAAATTTCCGGATTACTGGTCCATCTGTGTTTCAGCCCACATTTATCCTAATGAAGTGAGGATTGTGACTTGTTAAGCAAGATGTCTGTTACTTCACTTAAACGCTTCTATTATGGAGTACCCAGGATCTGATGCATGTAAGTGTGGCGCTATTAAGATCAAAGGAAAATATTGAGAAAAAGCAAAGCAATTTATCATAATTAATGAAAACAGCAACAAATGAAACAAGGACCTGACAAAAAGAAAGACTAATGTTAAATTTTTTTGGACTTGATTGTTCCAAATCATCAAAGAAAATGTCAGGATTTTGATGTAAAACTCTGAGGTCTCTTGACTTCCTTCCCTCAAAATCAATTTTCACAGCTATGGTGGTAAAGTACAGAAAGCATAGTTCTGCACAACAACTAAGAACATTCTCCATTGATTTTTGAATGCATAAAATGGGGACAAAATACCAGCATGAGCATGTATTGCTAGTAGAAGTGGTCACTGAACACTTCAATCATCAAATCCCACAGGTTTTTCAACTCGCAACTACAATGCACACACTGCAGAGGATGTCATTCCCAAATCCGAGACAGCAGAGAAAAAAACCAAATACTCTCAGAAAACTGAAGCATAAAAAGCAGCAAGGCTGATTGTGAGGATATAAAACCAAATAAAATCCACAGCAACTCCTGTAGATCTTAACAAACAGAGCAAATTGTCAAAATTTTGATACAACACAACTTTGAGAAAACTGAGTAGAGTATCACTAATGAAACAATTACTTTCACTAAATTTGAATTAGTGATTTAATTTAATTCAGGAACTGCATTAAAGCTGATTAAAAATAAACATCTTCAACATTTTTAAATTAAAGTTTTGCATTAAAATGTAAAGGGAGGTTTATACTTCTTATTGCTTCACAACTCAAACTTACTGCACAGAAAAACATTGCGTTTGACATTTATTTTCTAGTTTCCCTGCAGTTTCCCTTCATTAAATAAAACCTGAGTGTAGAAGATGAGTCTGCTTTGTGTGCAGCTCCCAATCTGTGTGGTTTTATTGCATTACTATGATGAATGGTGACCCACAGGTCAGGCTTTCCTATCATGTACAAAACACACAGCCTTTTCAGTTCGGCGCTCATTGTGAGGAGGATTTTTTTTTTACGTTTCTCAGAGCACCCACTGACAGCACATCTGTGGTAATGACAAAGACTAATCAAGGGAACATCTTGAAAGTAGCAGCAGAGTTAATTGATTTCTTGAAGTTTGACTAAAATCCTACTGGCAGACACTCAGAGGGCTGTGTGGGAGTGTGAGTTGGTTTTGTCAGTGTGAAGATAATGTTAATTTTCTTTTTGTCCTTGTGATGCAAGCAGGAGTGACAGTAATCTTTTTCATCTTGTCCTTGTTATTTGACAACTTGTTTTTACTTCTTGCATAAGCATTCTTCTATCTGGGCATTTTTTCAAAATTTATCCATTTTTATTCCTGCACTCTTTCATACAAGTTGGCTATCTTTGTCACAGAATGCATTACTCAAATATTCACAATTAAATCATGAACCACGAAACTAATAATATTATAATTCTTAGATTAATTTATGTTAATTTAGATTACAATGACTAATAAACCCCCAAAAATCTGTTTCTCAGAGAATTAGCATATTATAAAATTTCAACAAAACATTAGTTCAAATATCAAAACGCTGGCTTTCTGAAAAGTATGTCCATGCTAGTTCAGTACATGCCAAAGGCTACATCTATATTCTGTCAATGAAGTGTAGCATGTAAGTGATTGGCCTGTGGCTCTGAGGTGTTAAAGCCTAGGTCGCTTTCATTGTGGCCTTCAGCTTCTGATTCATGACTGTAAAGGTTCCTCACCTAATGTAATATTTTAATTTTCTGAGAAAAAACAATTTGGGTTTTCATTAGCTGTAAATTCTAATCCTCAAAATTAACAAAAATTCTGTGGAGAACGGCCTTTAGGGTTAACACAACATTTGTAGCTATTTCTGTAGGTTTGACTGAGTCACAACTTCATCCTTTAACATCCATTTCTCCAAAACCACATTCTAATTTGTTTGAGGTAGGATTAGCATAATCTTCTTACACAAATAAAAACAACATCTTAGTAGCATCCAATTAGAACATAAAATATGCCAGAAATGTTCTGTTATAAATGACAGATTATAAATATAGATGTCTTATAGTTCTGAACTTTGGTTATGATAAGTGAATCCTCAGACATCAATCAATGGATGTGGAGCCTGCCGACATACAATAATTTTGGTAGAAACTGGAAAAACCTTTTTCACTACAATTATGAGACAAATGTGAATAAAGAATATAATGCATAAGGGAATTCTACTAGTCTTTTAACAACATAAACAATAGTTGAGAAGCTTGTGAGATCTCAAAATCAATTCTAAAGGTTTATAAAAATCAATACTAAAGGTTAATAAAAAAAACTGCTTCTATGTAAGTAAACCTTGTTACATTTTATTTATTTTTTTTTAATCTCTTTCTGTATTTGATAAATACAACTTTATGATAGTAGAGTCTTTTGGGATTAAAATATCCTGCTGTAAACCTAGTGAGAAATTATGACCATTTAAACATCAGGGTGAGTTGTTGCATCTGCTATTCCTTAGGGTGTAACCATTGAAGCTCGCCAGTCTTTTTATTGGTGTTTTTTTTTCAGTCTAAATGCAGTGCAGTTTAGTTCTCAGCTCACCCACTTGCTGGGAGACAAAGCCAAACAGTTCCAGGCAAATGTCTGCGACAAGTGCTTCTTCAGTCAGAAGAAAATCGACAATGTCATTACTGCAAATTGTTGTTTTTGTCAGAGAAGCATTTAATGAGTGTGGGAGGATAATGTAAAGTCTGATAAGACCTTTATTCATTTCCTCTATTGGAAACCTGGAAAAGGGAAGAAAATAAAACCAAGACTAGAATCCTTAGTTTATGATTTAGTCACCAATACAGCCAGTAAATTTACTTTGATTCTTTTGAATAAAGGCATTACATCATCCACTGTTATTAGTCAGTGAGTAATTTTATCAGACTAAAAAAAATTAATTATAAATGAAATTTCTGTTAACATTTTACTCCAAAATATAATGCACTAGACATGGTTAAAGACACGGTTAAAGGGAGATACAGAGATTTGAATTTTTGTATCCATAGCTGATGGAGTTTACTGATGTTAATATTATAATACTAATGCTAACATCCAGAGCTAGTTTTGTTTTTTAAACATAATACCTATGAAATAAGTTAACTTTTAGTCTTTTACGAGTAGTGGAACCATTGGTTCCAAACAGCGGATGATGATATGGGTTATTAGTTAGTGAGTGGCTCACCACCCAGGGCGTCATCACCCAGGGTCATAGCGAGGTCATCTTTTCTATCACTTTTCTGAATGGCTAGTCAATAGGCAGTGGGTTACCCATTAGACTTTGTAATCATTCGTACTCCCAACAAACAAACTCGTAAAGTTGCCCTATTATTTACAGTTTTTCTATATCCTTCTAAATAGTATGGGGTTATTTTTGCACATTTTACTCAGTTTCACATTTCTTTCAATATCAGCATGCTATTTTTTTTTAATTTACAGTATTTTTTCTTATGTTGTGTCTTTGCCCTTACTGTGCGGTGAAAGTTGTTTGAGAAGCACCACTTGTTAGATATGTCATGTGCTAAAGTTTGTAAAACTACAGTCTTTGCTGGATTCAGTCCAATTAAAATCCGTGATACTATAATAATGTAAATACCATGTTATGTGAATACCCATAATTATATTTATGAAGTGCCACAGTGCAAAAGTAGTGTTCAAGGTGTCTAAAAATGCCCTACAACATCAGTCCACTGTAAAAGCTTAACAAACAGGCCAAATCCAATTATACAAAATGAAAAAGCCGGGTACTAAAACATTAACTCTGCTTTGCAATTTCCTGTAAGATCAAATTAACTGAACAAGGCAGAGCTCTGGCTAACGGTCACAAGTGAGATAAACAAATTAAGGTTTGAACAGGAATATTTATTAAAAGTTATTGCTATGACAAGGAAAGTAACAGAAATTAGTTAATCAAAGACTTCAACTGTGTTTGTGTGGAAGTAATGCTTATGAGAATTCATGAAATTAACTGAGTCTCCATAGAAGAAAGATGAAGGCTAGCATGAAATTTCTGCATTGTTCACAGTATTTACAAACTAGGAAACAAGAGAGGCAAATACAAACACGCAATTAAAAGTTGATGCCTGGTACGAAGTACAATATCAGCTGTCAGCATCTATTTTTCCATTAACTGAGGTGGGAGAAGAAAAATCAGTGCAGGATGAGGGTAGATGCTATGTTGCTTTATATCAAGATAAGCAGACATGAATCCATAACACAGACTGATTCATTTCACAGGGGTCATAATGATAAGATGAACTTGTTGAGACAGAGAGGCTCAGCAGCAAGATGAAGGACATACAGAAATATCCTGCACATAATTCTGCAAAGCCTTGAGTAAAAGTTGTCATTTTTATCTTTTTTTTTTGTTTACTTCTGCAGTTAACCTGAACACACTTGTGAAGGCTGCTTTAATGCATACAAGCACAACCAAAGATACAGAAGCAACCAGGAGGAACATTTCAAGCTTATGAGAAATTTTTAACCATTCAGAATTAAATATTGACATCCAGCAGCACTTCAGTTTCTCTCAAAGGCTCATATCAGCTGTTGTGAGTCTTCACAGACCTAAATAAAGCATGATTAAATTCCCAGTTTGTGCTCAATGTTTGGTTTTTTTTTTACAATATGATGTGATTAAAATTAAATTATCCATTTTCTACTGCGAACCAATGACAATTGCAAAATAATTGTTTCGTTTTCCTTTTTATTTAGGTCTGCAAGGTCTTCTTCATTGTTTGTAGCTGGAGAAGATTTGTAAGCCATTCCTCTTTCATTAGGACTCTAAGCTCAAAAATCTTTTGTCTTGCTAGACTTTTAGAACCATATAATGTTGACAACTCTTCATTCAGGTAAACTTTGTATGCAAAATTATATCTCCTTATCTTATTTTCTTAGAAGGAGTTTACATATCTTAGGTCTTGAATTAGACTGCTGCTGCCATCTTGAGATATGGTGTAAAGTATTTGGGTTTCTTTTCTCTGAAACCTAAATAGAAGTGTTAGGAAAAACTAGTAAATTCAATTGTGGCCTTGGGAAAACTCTACCCTGTGCCTGATGATGTTACATTCAACAATATGTGTTAACTGTTTAATGGTGTCTCAGAGAAAAGTCTGAACCAGACTACAAAACTGACAGAATCAGAACCAAGAAGCTCAGTTCAGATGTTCCGGTCAACATGTTTAAGACTGCAAACGTGTTTACAAACAGGAATCGCCGTTTCCCTTAAGGGACAACCTTGCGGCTTTGAACAGCTGCTGAACCAGGTTTTTCTCTCCACTCAGCTTAGAAATAGGTCATTCTGAGTCACAGTTCCAGGGACCCAGTCCAGTTCATTGAGAGGTGACACAGCAAGACCCCGGGCAAAAATAAATTGTTTCTTTATCAGTTTCTCAAAGGTTGTTTTCTGGTGTTGAAATAGGCCTTCCTACTTTTTCCCTCTTCCAAACTTGTTCCTGACATTTTGTAAAGTATTTAGAACATCAAACTTATATCTTAAAGAGACACACTGATAGAACTTATGATAAAGTTAAATCTCTAAAAAGTGAATCTTCTCAAAACATCAGTTCTGAGTTTGTTCAAAATTGCTCTCCGACTGGTTGGATTGTTTCTTTTTTGTTTCTATGACAAGAATTAAGAGTGATTATTAATTGGTTAATTCTTGATTAGACTAGCAAAGAGTTCATATGATCACGTAGTGTCCAGTAGAAAAGGTTTGTGATTCTGGACCATATTTTTCAATATATGCATATATAATTTATTCAATATTTTACTATGTAATGAGCACGCTTGCTGTTGAAGAGAATTTACAGTTCCTTACACCTAATTAAATTGTCTTTGTTTTATTTCAAAGCAATACGTGTAACCAATAGTTATTCTTCAATTGATAGTAACTTCCCACCCCGTTTTCTGAAACATTCATGTCAACACTTACAAATTAATACAGTGTACACCTACAAACATCTCCCTGAATATTACTGTCTGTGTTTGCAGAGTTATCATCACTTTACGGTTTTGTTTTGCTGTGTTGACAACATGTATGGCTCGTGGTGCTGTGTTTTTTTTTGTTGTTTTTTCTCCACTGCCCACGCGGCTCATTTGTCATGACAATGCTTGGAGCATCACGGTTAATTTAAAGCCAGCAGACATATATTGCTTTCCCATTTTTCAGACGCCATCCCTACAAGGCAGAGTTGAAAATAATAAAGTTTAAGTTTAATCTGGCAGAGAGGAGAGTCACCTCAGATTGAAAGCTGCATTTACTAAGACAGAAATAATTCACTGCAACATCCTGCAACAATAGTCTTGAATTTGTTGGTGACTGTGTCATTATTACCTGAAAGTGTTTAATTCAGTTTAATGCTCACACTGTGAAATAAACATACGTAATATAAATAATTCATGTCAAATTTCCTTTGGGTTAAAATTCCTTTCAGCCACTTTTGTTAATTATCCAAAATTTTAAATGATGTTCTCATGCAGAATAGATCTGAAAAAACCTTCAGCACCCAAATGGGAATCAAAATGAGAAAATGAGAACTCTCTTGTACAACTTCTATGACAACTAAAATCTCTCAAAATCAGGCATTAAAAGCTGATCTTTGCTTTATTTCCACAACTCGCAACCCAACAAATAAGTAATTTTATGGTTCTTGAATGCATGCTTGTAGCTAAACAGACCAAACAGATGAAGAGTTTTAAACATTTTTTCTTAAAAAAAAAAAAAAATCCAAAGGAACTGCTGTGCTGCAGATTTAGCAATTAACTGATATTACAGTCATGGCCAAATGTTTTGAGAATGATTCAAATGTTAATATTTACAAAGTCTACTGCTTCAGTTTTTATAATGGCAATTTGCATATACTCCAGAATGTTATAAAGAGTGATCAGCGTAACAGCAATTAATTGCAAAGTCAATATTTGCCTAGAAAATGAACTTTATCCCCCAAAACACATTTCAACTTCATTGCAGCCCTGCCTTAAAAGGACCAGCTAACATCGTTTCAGTGATTGCTCCATTAACACAGGTGTGGGTGGTGATGAGGACAGGGCTGGAGATCAATCTGTCATGATTAAGTAAGAATGACACCACTGGACACTTTAAAAAGAGGCTGGTGCTTGGCATCCTTGTTTCTCTTCTGTGAACCATGGTTACCTCGAAAGAAACACGTGCAGTCATCATTGCACTGCACAAAAATGGCCTAACAGGAAAGAGAATCGCAGCTAGAAAGATTGCACCTCAGTCAACAATCTATCGCATCATCAAGAACTTCAAGGAGAGAGGTTCCATTGTTGCCAAAAAGGCTCCAGGGCGCCCAAGAAAGACCAGCAAGCGCCAGGACCGTCTCTTAAAAGTGTTTCAGCTGCGGGATCGGGCTACTAGCAGTGCAGAGCTTGCTCAGGGATGGCAGCAGGCAGGTGTGAGTGCATCTGCACGCACTGTGAGGCGGAGACTCTTGGAGCAAGGCCTGGTCTCAAGGAGGGCAGCAAAGAAGCCACTTCTCTCCAGGAAAAACATCAGGGACAGACTGATATTCTGCAAAAGGTACAGGGAGTGGACTGCTGAGGACTGGGGTAAAGTCATTTTCTCTGATGAATCCCCTTTCCGATTATTTGGGACATCTGGAAAACAGCTTGTTCGGAGAAGACAAGGTGAGCGCTACCACCAGTCTTGTCTCATGCCAACTGTAAAGCATCCTGAAACCATTCATGTGTGGGGTTGCTTCTCAGCCAAGGGAGTCGGCTCTCTCACAGTCTTACCTAAAAACACAGCCATGAATAAAGAATGGTACCAGAATGTCCTCCGAGAGCAACTTCTCCCAACCGTCCAAGAGCAGTTTGGTGATGAACAATGCCTTTTCCAGCATGATGGAGCACCTTGCCATAAAGCAAAGGTGATATCTAACTGGCTCAGGGAACAAAACATAGAGATTTTGGGTCCATGGCCTGGAAACTCCCCTGATCTTAATCCCATTGAAAACTTGTGGCCAATCATCAAGAGACGGGTGGACAAATGAAAACCTAGGAATGCTGACAAAATGCAAGCATCAGGGACAAGAATGGACTGCTATCAGTCAGGATTTGGTCCAGAAATTGATTGAGAGCATGCCAGGGAGAATTGCAGAGGTCCTGAAGAAGAGGGGTCAACACTGCAAATATTGACTTGCTGCATTAACTCATTCTAACTGTCATTAAAAGCTTTTGTTACTCATAATATGATTGCAATTGTATTTCTGTATGTGATGACAACATCTGACATACACACATGAAAACCAGAGGGCAGCAGATCATGTGAAAATATAATATTTGTGTCATTCTCAATACTTTTGGCCATGACTGTATGTATGTGAGATTTTGAACAAACATGCAAACAAGTATAAATTTCGTTGCTGCAAAACAATTTTTGAAATGGCAAGGAAACTTATCCATTTAAACACAATGATTAATAAAATAAGAAATTAGATGTGGATTTCTGCACATTAGAGCATAAATATCTCTAACTTAAAAGGACAGCTGGACTAAGATGTGTCAAACTGAACCACACTAAATTATTCAGTTTGAAAATGAGATTTGAATTTTTTTTGTTTGTTTTCACTCCAGTGTATCTCTTGTGCGCAGCTGAATCAAACAGTTTTCCTGTTAAACACTACAATTCTCCAGTGGTAGTCTGAGCCACATTATAATTTAAAGTGTAATGAAGAAAAGCTTAAGCAATTTACTGGACCACTACACAAAACACCTGCAATCCTCCATTGTTTCTGTGTATTATTAGTGAGTCACACCTTTAGCAGGCTAGGTTTTTCTCTAATGTTGTTCATCAGCCATCCAGCAACTTGTTGAAATGTGAATTGATGCCTCTTTCACCTTGATAGACAAATAAATATGTTCAAAGTATAGTTGTAAAGAAGCTTTCAAGCAATTTTAATCAGAAAAAATCTGAGGAAAAATAAACACTATCAATATAAGTATGCATTTGGATAAATACGTATTTTTAATGTGAAGGGGATGAAACTGGAGAAGACATTAGACAAAAAGATGGGATAAAAACTGAAGCTGCAAGGCCAGGAAGGAATTTGTCAGAGTTGTTCTTGAAACCTTTTGCTGTTGTTATCAAAGGATGTATTCCTAAAGATATGAAAAACAAAAAAGAAAAAGAAAAGAAAATATATACATTTAAAATCACTATACCGAGAAGTGTTGAACATATTCACCCACTATCACTCACTATCAACTCCTGTAGTGGATGTGGCAGATTCACTTGATTTACTTCATGCTTGGCACGTATGTCATGCATAATTAATCTCAAGCATCTAATTTGTGTCGCTGATCTATTTAGCCTGAGCGGCCTTCATTTATAATCCTCAACATTCTGTTTAGTTTTCAACATGAAATGGAAACAATGGTCACTTGTCACCACCTCCCCCACCCTGAATGGACCCGTCTTCTCCTCTGCAAACCCTGAGATGCGTATCTCCAAGACACTAATCGATAGTTAATTGCAATGTTACAAATAGGTTCATTCAGCTGTAGCTGTGTGGTCAGATCCATTCAGTGGTCAGGCCTGAGACGTAGTGTAACGTGGGCTGATCTAAGAGGAACTGACTGTGGGTATATAACCAATGCAAGTGCTTTTTATCACTTAATAAATATAAGTACACCGAGGTCTACAAGATTATATTATAGTTGTATTTAAAAACGGGTGGGTTCAATGTTTAATGCATAATTAGACAACATCAGTCTAATTACTAACAAAAGAAAATGTTTTAACGTGAAATAATCATAAAATATTAAACAGTTAGTACATATTTTCTGACATCTAACAGCATATCAAATCTCATCCAACAACAGCCTCACACAAACTGTTGCATCTGTTCCTCAGGCTGCCCCCAAGTGGTAGAAACCCAACAAAATGTGCACCTTTGCTTACATGGAGACAGCAATAAGTGTTGAATATTATCCCAAAATCTTCTGTTTAAGTTAACAAAACAAAGCTTTTGGGAGTTTTTGTGCTGACATGTGCTCAGAGTTTAGGTAAAGTATGTGTTTAATTAATGTGGCAGATGTCTCCCAAAAGCAATTTGCATGGCTAAGCAGTCTGTTCTCTGTTAGAGAAAAAAATGTGATGATTTATTGCGGCCTCAGGCTACAGATGTGTCATTTATCTCAGGATGAAAAGACAAACTTCTGTGAAATTACAAAAGGAAAGATTACCATAAAAACTTTGCATTTGGTAGGCTAACTTGGACTGTCATTACACTGTATTTATAACACTTACTTATAGAGTGGACTCAATGAATGAAATACTCAATTTCATTCAACCAATCTGAGACAAAAAAAAAAATTTGTGAACAAGAAACTAAAGCTTAACACTTTCTATCATTGTCTCAAATTTTTAGACCAAAAAATGATCACATTCCCCAACCTGTAGCAGAAAATTCACTCAAAATAGTGAAATATTAAATAAATGTGCTTTCAGAGGATATAGGCTTAGAAAATTTCAGATCAATGCTAAATTGAATATAAACTTTAGATTTCATGTTGTTAATTAGGCTCTATTTATCTAGTTAATTATTAGTAGTAAGATTTTTTACAAAAATAATATGCTGATGGGTTTTGCAATATAAATTGTCCTTTATTTAACTCAGATCTGAAAGTTGCCTTCACCGATAGCTCTAAGGAAGCTTTTGAACTTTCGTTCCGAAGTCAAAGAATTTAAAATTGATTTTTATTACTCCCATTGAGTCCTGAGAAATATCCAGAAACGTCCTGCTTCTTTTTTGACAAATCATGAGGTGAACTGAGTTAAATAGATTGTTAGACTGACTTATGGATATTTATGTAACGTTCCATAGCCTCATCATGCTACAGATTTAGCATGCATAGTACAGGTCGTCTCACATCCATCTGTAACAGTGCTCTTTGTAGCAACACTGAAGCTCTCCATCTGAAATCTAAAGTAGAATATAAATTCCTAATCTAGGAACTGAACAGATGATGCCGTTTTCCTTCAGTGGTTCATTTTGCGGTCGGACTCCAGCAGCGATTGTGAAATGAAGAAGGCGTATACAAGCGACAGGGAAGAACAAGAGAAGGTGAGAGCAGAGAGATGGTGTGAGATGAAAAACTCATCTTCTAAAGTGTAAATCAGTTTTGTCAGTTAAAGCGGTAAGAGGTGATGTTGGTTTGATTGGGGTTAAAATATATTGAACCATAGCTCACAATGGACTCAAACTGGCCATTCACCACTAAAAGATGAACATTTACTGCTCCACACACACAGGCATGTGCACCCAAACAAGGTGATACTGTTTGGCTATATCATCAGGGGCTACTATCATTAGATTACAAGAATGCCTGAATTTGTTGACGATGCTTAGCTGAAACTGAATCTAATAACAGATGACTGTATGTGTGTGTGTGGGTGGGTGTGTGTGCATGTGTGTGCATGTGTGTGTGTGTAAACCTAATACACCAAAAGGCAGGTATGCAGGCTACCATGCTTATCAGCATCAATAGCATTGCTGAGAATGCTTTTGAAATGGAGCCATTTTGTGTTTACAACACTATTCTCCACACATGGAAAGATTAATGATTTATCAATTAATCCTGTCAGGCTCAGCTAACGACACTCGGCAGAGTCTCTGGGTGAGACAACTCCTGTAGTAAATCTTTAATTGATCAGCTGCTTGCTCTGGATGCAGTTGAGGTTTCCATGAACTCACGGCACAAGCGAGGGAGAAAAGTAAGAAAAGAAAAGTGTGTCTTTTTGTTTTTCATTTTCTGACAGGGCATCACTGCTGGTGATAGTTGAGCTTCTTCTCGCTTCGTTTCAGCGCACCTCAATAACTGCTTCTAATAAGGAACCTTAGCTGGTGTTGGAAGCAGGTGTGACCACAGAGGGAAGAGTTTAGAGAGAAAAGCACAAACTCAATGGAGAGAAATGGTGTGAAATGAGAGTATCAAACATTTGCAGAAAAGTAATTAGAATGATTTAATTTTAATTATAATATAGCAACTCCCAGCTCTTTTAAGTGGGAGGTGACAAAATAAAAATAAATAGAGCATATACTCAAATGCTTGAAGACACAGAAAGTTCAAAATATGCTATAAAATGTTTTTTGCAAAGTTTTAAAAATACACATTTTTACAATTTGGATTTATAGGAGGGTTAGTAAATTTCTAAGCAAAGCTGTGAACTGAATTTCCAGAAAACTCTTCCAATCAAAACATCTAAAGCAGTAACATAATTCACTTAATTTAGGAAAGGAAAACTCTGAAATATACAAAAATTCTCACTTCAAATGAAGAACTCATTCTTGTTTATCAATTCGACTTCGTTATGAGTCCGTGTCAGCAAGCGAGCACGTCCGCACACACCTACACACAAACACATACACAATCGCTAACTTACTTTTTGTTGCAACTTAAAGTGACGTGGTTCATCGTGGGTGCACACGCGGTGTTCCTGCTCCAGCATAATCATCCCAACTTGTCATTTTCAGCTTCAAACATTTTCCCGGTTCTATTTTCAAGCAGGGTTGTTTCCAGATTGTGGCTTGCCGGAAGGGAGTCACATGATGACGTAGTGATGTCATCAGAACGCACTGAATGTTTTCTATTAAATTAAGTATTGTATTTTTGATTACAAGTTAATTTTTTTTCTCATTATTATTATTATTATTATTATTATTATTATTATTATTATTAGTAGTAGTAGTAGTAGTAGTAGTAGTAGTAGTAGTAGTAGTATTAGTGTTAATTAAAAAAAAATTTAATTCAAAGGAAACAAAAAGAAACTATGTTTATTCAGAGAGCGAGCGAGAAAGCCACACAGATGACTTTCATTCTTTTAATTTTTTATGAAGTATGCCTGGTGACTTGAGAAAGGTTCAATATTTACAAACAGCTGAAAATCCCTATCCACTATACTTAGTCCTCTATACATAGACCGTAATAGCCTGTGATTGAATTAACAAGTAACCATTTCCCTTACAGCATTTATTTATGAATCACAGTTTTAATTTGTTTACTTGTGTAAAGAAAATAACTGTACAAACAGCAAAGAATAAACACAACTGCAGGTTTTCAGGCACACATTATTTTTTAGTGAGATTCAGGAAATTACTATCCTCTCTGGCTTTCCTGGGACATTTATATTTGTGTCTAGATTATACCATTATCCTTTCCCTTTCATCCTTTCATCCTCCTGCTGGTCTCTCTCTTTAATTCTATCTCTCTCTCTGTGTGTTGAGATTATTCAGCCATAACATGGCTGAGTGCAGCAGCCCAGGGGCATTCGTGTGCTGTGGTGCTCACTCAAACGATGAAGACACGTGTCGCACATATTTCCGGTTACCATTCAGACCTAAAGATGCCTCCTTTCAAACCACAGTTGTACACACACATTCACGTGCTTTTCCTCCATTCATTAATCTTCTTAATGCTCTTCTTCTGGGTCTTTTTGAGTGTGTTTGTTGCTGTTGCTCTCCTCAAATCTCCCTGCAGCTTGTCTCTTCTCTCACAGTGGTTATATTCCTCTATCTGTCATTTCCTAAGCATTTTTTTTTTCATTTTAAATTGCCTCAATCCACCTCCCCAATCTTCTGTCTCACTTGGGGAAATAAAAGCAAGCCCCTACAGTTAGTTTGTCCACAGTTCACTTCCAATCATTCTCGACTCCCCTTGTACTGACACCTTGAGACATCACAGGCGGAGAGTGAAGCATTAACTTACCCTCCTCAATTTACACTCTTTCCTCTTCCATCTGAAACCCAGACCTCTGCACATACTCATCCTCTCCTATCCTCAGCTGTGTTTATTTTCCTTTTTCAGAGCTGACATGTAATTATTCTTCTTGATAACTTCCTGGCCACAAGACAACACATTCATTCTAAATATTCCATGTTTATTGCTGTTAAGAAGCCAAGGGCTTTAACAAATAAATTGTGGTTTTCTCTCATTAGCATCATCTTCCTCTAGGTTGTTTGTGATTTCTGAAAAATTATTGTATAACATAAAATACGTCTAAATTTGTTCATGGAAACCCAAAATATTGAATTGTTAAGTTATTTCAGTTGTTGTTATGGACCAATGGACTACTGCATTATGTGTGTATTTTATTGACCATATTGGTGAATAAATCCATAACATTTACAAACTGCTCAAGAAATTGAGATGAAAAATGACTTTAATCTATAACATAATGAAAAATTCAACAGATCCAGTGTTTTGCCAAGTTGTGGGAGCGTGGGGTGAGGGAGGTAAAGCATGCTGCCCCAAACAAGATCGGGCAATTGCTCATGTCGCCTGTATCAGAAATTACCATTGACTGCATTATTGTGCATTGTATTAAATTGAAACAAAATGCACATGTGTCACTCATCCTTGTTATTTTTCTTAATAGATTTCCATTGCTTCAGTGGTGTACTTCATATTTTACAATATGTGCTTCACCACAACTGTATCTCTATTCCAATGAAGCAGAAGAAGGCGGCTGCAGGTAACAATTTATATCGACTGTGCTGAGAATGATTACAAACACTGATTAGAAAGGATTGAAATGAGCCTTTCAAGTGTGAAAAACACTTGAGAAAGATAATCTAAAAGCTGCATTTTACCTGTTATTATAACCATTACTGCTTGAAAGCTGTGCCCCTGTGTCCATAGTATACACAGATTTATCCCTGAGGGCTATGCTGTTCTAATGAAAGATGAGCCATTTGCCGTTGCACTTGACAGGATTTTAAACCCACCCTTCAACACAGCAGTTCCACCTGCGAAGGACAAGCTGAAAGCTGATGACAAAACCCCCCAAAAAACCTTTATCATCCTGCCTTAAGACCTGGAGGCTGTCCTAGATGGAGGCTGTTGTTTTTAGAATGAGGTACTGGAGTGTCAGCTGCTGCAGATTCTTCTAACCTGTGCGGTTCTCTTATGTTTTACAGCAAGGTTAACAAATGCATGCACACCCCAGCGTACAGCACAGCTTTCCACTGAGAGCAGCAAAACCTCCATGTGGGTGTCTGAGCTGAGCTCTGGATGGAGGATATTTTCTGGTCACGACTCAAAATGCAGCTCACTCTGCTCATGAAAACACACAGGGTCAGACACACTTTGCTAAATGTGGCTGTAGCCCTGCTGTAATTCCTCAAGATAACATGGAAAAGTGCTTGGTTTGTAAAATCCAGAACATGAATTGTGGATGTGCAGGAGGTAGTTCTCAGCATGATACCACACACTAGAAGTCGCTGCAATCCCACCCACACAAGTCACCATGTACGCTGCATGCACATATGGAGAAATGCATATTATCTACAGAAAACAGAAAATAGCCTGAGCAAATATTAGTTATATATACCATTTCTTATTCTAATCCGTGTTTTAGATGTTATTGCTCTTTGGAGCAAAGATAAATTTTAATTGTATCTGCTTTTGACATACAGCAGTTCAATAATTAACCTCTGATTTAAACTGCATATAATTGCATCAGTTATTTAATTCTGTTGTCCTACCTTGTTTTGTAAGAGTTGAAAACTACAAAACAGATATCTTACGTTACATGAAACAAGATATGACTAGCCTTGAGAAAGCATAGCAGGAATGCTTTATTACCCTGTCAGTAGGTTACAGTTGGATACATCCTCATCTTACAGGTTTTGATTATTTAGGTGTCCCTTAGTAGTACTGAGTTATACATGCTTTTCAAATCCCAATCTGAAAATTTTGGATTATATGGACATAACAGAATTATACAGAAGGACAATGCAGCATAGGTGACATAGAAGTCATTGGAGTAAGTGGGCTAAATTTTATCTCCAAATTGAGATGACTTTAGCTGTTTGGAATGGTGTATTATCCTGCTAGATATAGAAATGAAGATGAACATAACAGGATGATATGATCAGCAACAATACAGAGTTAAATTGGATATTAAATAATTCTGAACTGATACTAAGGGGCCCTAAGTGTTTTTACTGCAAAATTCCAACTTAACCAACTGAATGTAGCAGCTAAAATCAAGACTTTTGCACCAGGTAATTATTTCCAATCGGTTACTGTCCAACTTTAGAAACTATAATAATGTGACCTGTACCCTTACTTTCCTGTTGATAGAAAAATGCACAAATGTCTTTTGCGGCTGTAGCTCATCTGCTTCAAGCTTCAGAGAATGTAAAGCTCATATTCTGCATGGTGACTGGTTATTTGAGATGCTGTTGGCTTTCTATCATCTGAAACCAGTTTGCCCCTTTGCCTCTGATGTCTGACACAAATAAAGAAACTTTTATCTTCTTTGAACCTTTCTCTGTGATCTTACGAATGGGTGTGTGTGAACATCCCAGTAGATCAGCCGGTTATGAAATCCTCAGATCTGACCTCAACCAATCATCACACATTCAAAGTCGCTTAAATCTGATCCTCACCACATCCAATCATTATTTTTTTTACCTTCTACCATATGATTAGTTGATCAATTATTTGTGTTAATAAGCAATCAAACAGGTGGAGCCTGTTTATTATGATGACGTGTGAATTTTTGGTAAATCTCTGTAATTATGTAAGTGTACATATTATTTATTTATATAGTAGGTGAAAAGTAAATTAACTATCTCTTTGGATTTTCTGTTGGTATAATTTATATTTTAAGTAACCAGAGCCACGCTGCACGACTGTGTGTGAGGGCTACAGTAGAGGTTAAAGAAGATTATAATGTTGTTCTATTATGTTGTTCAGATCTCACAAGTCGAGACACTTTACACACAAAGGTTATTAGAGACACCCCAGCCTGCATTAGAAAGGTTATAATAAAAATAATTTACTATCAAATTTAAAAGGTGAAGTAAATTGCATCTTGACTTTAAATAATCATAAGCAAAATTCTTGCTTAGGAAATGTGTCTTTTCCCAACCTAAAACCACACAAACCTCAATAACTCCTAAAACTCCTATTTTAGCTGTGAACAGTCCTTCACCTGACCCTCAAGGCTAACTTGGAATCTCCCACAGGTATCCATAGCAACAAACAAAAAGAAAAACTGGGCTCATTATTTCTGTCTTGGTAAAATATTTTGAATTTTTTTTTCTAGACCACAGAAATCTTTTTGTACTTGTATTCCTTGTATTGCAGACAAATTTAGATCTCCATAATAACTAGAGTAAAACAATGAGTTAGAAAGTTTTATCCAGCATCCAGTTGCTAATAGCAACAGATGGTGGCATTTTATCCACAAAAGTTTATGTAAAGACATTTACAGGCATCAGTAAATCACTTTTGGCAATTTCAAACAGTAATTCAGAGTTTGCCGAGAAACATTAACAGAGAATCTTTCTTACTGGTGCAAAAATATAATTTAAGTTTAACTGTGTAGCTGCAAAGCATGAAATAACTTCAGTTATTCAGTCATTGTTGTGAATGTGATGCAGTGCAAAAATCTGGAATAGTAGACTAAATGCATTTTACATTAGTAATCACAAACAAGGCACACATGCAAAATATCAACCAGAAAGAGTCAAAACAATTTGAAGATTTGCTGAACAAACACACATTTGTTTTAGATTATAAAGTGACAGTCATAAAAACTAGAAGGAAAAGGCAAACTTGATTACAAAAAATAAGTCAAAAATCACTCAAGGAAGCTAATGTATAATCTAGAAAAGACAAAATATGGAAGCAGGGGCGCCGCCAGGACTCTTGGGCCCCATGTCAAAAAAGGGAAGCAAGTTTTCACTGCAGTTACTAAATTTGGCAGAATGTGGTGAATAGCTGCAGAAAGCAGATTCTGTTCACCAGCTGGCAGTAGGTTTGGGATCTGCATGTTTTCCTGTTGTTGTGAGGTGCTTACTGTTGTTTCTGTCAGCAGAGTGTACTGTCAACTGTGAAAAAATGATGTCAACACATTGAAAAAAGAACAAAGGTTATAGCTGCTCCGTTAAACTCCTACCTAAATTACTTTCTTTTTCATCAAAAAAACCTTTTTTGATTATTATCATTGTGCATTGACTGCTATAAAACCTTTACTGTGACATACAGGAAGTGTTTTGTTTGAAGCTGACGTCAGAAAAAGATATAACCTTTTATTAATGTATAAATTAATCCTTTAACTTTGGATTGACATCAATTTTATGAAACTGTTACACTGAGTTTCATAGGTAATTATTACACAGCTTTTAGATGTTGCTATTTTCATATTTTGGTTGAAATAGATATGTTCCTGGAGCTTAGCAAAATATGCAAATTAATACAGCAACTTAAAGTTATTTTTTTCCACTTTTGATCATCAGCATCCTCGTTTGTGCGTGAAGTTACTGCTTTTCAAACCAGCTCATTAGGTTTGCTCCTCCATCTCCTCTATCTGTTTTTCCTGCAGCTCCTGGCATCCACTATATGTCAGATACCTCTTATTCCCAGCTGAATCCAAAACTAACAGCGCTTCACATCGACCCCGGTGTAATGGAAGACAAACAAAAGGCAGACTCAATCTGCTCAGCTCGCAGCCTAAAGACAAAAAGGGGGGTAGACAGAGCAGGAACGACCCAGTTCAAAATTCTACACCAGGGAGTTCACTGAACCTCCGAAATATTTTGAGAAAACTTGAAAATGTGTTTAATCGCTAAGCTTAAACATCCTAGAGGTTGCTTCTTCAGTGCGTTGAGTGGATACAGGGATGACTCAAGGGGTGGAAAAGCTTCCCCTGTCCAGCCCTTCTCTGGAGCTGATCAAATTATATGTACTTTCATTTCAATTAGAGTACAGTTAATATAATACAGTAAGCTGCTGGACCCAAGGAACATTGGATTTTTATGGGAGATCCAATATTTGTAAGTGGCAGGAAAGTCTGTAGCAGCTTATTTGTTCCATTATAAATAAAATCTGCTGCAAATGACTGATGTGACTAAAAATTTGACTTGGCATGGACAATCCTGGTCTGAATCTGAACATTGATTAATTACAAAGAAAGGTGCAGCGTTGGATATTCTGATCATTATCACTGAACTGAACTACAAAATCTGTTTTTAGATCATAATGGAAACTATTCTGACAGCTGCCTCTTGGTACATAAGAAGCAAAAACGTCTCTACCTTACAATCTTTGCTGCAGATTGTGTCTCAATAAAATCCAATTCCTCAATGTTCAGTTTCAGGTCTAGTTCTGCAGGCAATTGGACTGCACGTTTCTACAAAATGTGTCTGTCATGTTTTCTTTCGTCAGTTGTCATTTCAGTAATTTGTCTCAGAAAGATCTTTTTCTTTTTTTAGCCTTTCACTTTTTTGTGGTAACTATAACTTTAAAGATTTGTGTGTTTCTGCCGGAGAAGAGTAAGACAGAAACTTAAGTTGAAGGATTCCTCCTGAGCCACATAAAAATAAGACAATTGTGAGTACAATACATAGATTTACAAAAGGTCTGTTCTGACAATTCTGACTGTTGTACTGGTTTTTTGGTATTGAGAAGGGTTGAATTGCACCCTGAGCACACTAAACATGTCAACAATGACCAAAGCATCTCAGCAGCACACACTTACTTAGATCCACTGATCTAATTTGTGTGTTTCCATGGCAACAAAGATGACAAAAATAAACCATCCATGCCTTTGTGTTCCTGCTTGAATTGCAAAAAAAGGAAGTTTTTATATCTGTAATATCCAACTAAGTCAAAGCTGAGCTCAGGAACACAGTTTTTTCACAATGTGAGTGAAAATATTAACAGCTGTTGGGTCTTCCTAGCTTCAGCTGCAATACATATGAACCCCACTGATGAAGATATTCTGGAGCTGATCAAATTCTACATACTTTCATATAGGTGAGATGTGAGATTTGAGATGAGAAAGTCAAGGGAACTTCCACAGAGGCAAAGAGGATATATTTGTCATCAAGACCTGAAAAACATTCCATAAAGAAAGACTAAAGAAATTATATTTCCAGTGACACAACTGGGGGCATTATAAGGAAGTTATGGAACAACTACAAACCTCACTGACCTAAACATAAAGCCAGCTGAAAGTTTTCTGATAAAAATGTTATGAGATGTGTGTTGAATAAATAACAAACTAGGCTCTGCTGCAGCAAAGTCAATGACACAATGCAAGCAATTCTCCACCGTCTCCTGGCGTTTGTCCAGGAGAAGTGAAGGCTACAAGTGAGTGAAGTAACGCAGCCTGCTGGATTTCCTTGGATAAAAAACAACAACTTTTTAATAATTTTGAATAAAACTGAATTTGACTCCACTGTTTGATAACGAGGAAACTTGGAACGTATGCATGTGCATTGATATGACGTGTTGTGAATTGGTGCTAAATAAATAAACTGAACTGAATAAAGGACTTCATATACAGAATCAAACTGGAGCTGCTTGGATGCCTGGATCTGCAGCATCTCTGGTGTAAGAAATGCCAAACTTGTGATTTGAAGGATACCATCTTCATGACCAAGCATGGAGGTGGGTGATGTGGGACTGTATTTCAGGAATATTAATCAATTACCTGGTTTGGTCTAAGATCTAAGTTTGTAACAACTTACCAAAATATCTGTTAGAAATTACAAAGGCTAAAAAAAAAAAAGCTCCACAAAGTACTGAAGCTGGGAACTGAACAATAATGAACAAGTTTAAAGTTAGATGTTTTTTTTTATCTTTATTCCTATTATTTTAAAGGTATATCACAATGTTGTGATGGGCTTAATTATTTCTGACTGGAAATGAATAAACACACATTTCAGCCAAGTAACACCACAGTAGTTTGGCTTTTCCAGTTTGTCTCTGTATTGCAAGCTTTGCTAAATAAATTGGGTTTCTGGTAATGACAGAACTGTTGTCTCAACATAAAATGTATTTAACACAAAACATTTAAAGTGCAGTCAAATAACAGTCAGCAAAGATCATGGCCCTTGTCTGAAATGATTGAGTCCTATCAGAGAAAAGCAGAAGCAAGAGTACAGTAAACTGAAGAATGTCTCTCATTTACTAATTTGTTGAAAAAAATTAGCTTGAGTCGTCTCCTGAAGTTTAATGTATGTATAATTAACGAAGTATTGTTTATCAGTGAATAACAGTGCAGGTTGTCCAGCACAGTTAACACTTGCACTAATGCAACCCATCCATCAAAATTAGAAACCACACACACACAGAGAAGCTAGAGAAGTGTGGTTTGCTTTATAGGACATCACGCTGATTTACATTAATTTTATGGACGTCTATCTTCACCGTAATGCTAAAGAAAACCGCATTACACCTGATGTGATTTTCCTACTTAAGTCAGAGGCAAAACTCCATAATATGACAGTGTTAAAATAGCTTTCGGTTCAGAACAGATGCATTTACATATTTACACATTCATGTTAGAAATTAGAAAGAGAACTCAGTATTAATATGAGCTGAAACACTTTTCTCTAATGAAAACTAACTAAATATAAGCTTTAAGTGCATATGCAAAATATGAATCTAAATTATTGATTTAGCTAATTGCTACATTTCTGCTGCAGACAGATCGATTTTGATTTAACATTTCAAAATGGTGGTAAAATATTTATACAGTCCATTTATCTACTGAGGCATAATATAGAGCAAACTATTTCATCCTGAGGAGAACCTGAAAAACAGATGGGGTGATTTTTCACATTTATACACATTATGCAAACAGAGACACATTTACAAATTCTGACAACCTCCAAGTCAAGCTCATGGAGAACGAACTGCATACTAAATGTGTAATTATGAAAATATTAGTCGGTAAATGGGCTGCTATATAAAAAATAAAATAGAACTAGAGTTTACAGTCGCACATTTTACACCTTAATTCAAATTCATTTTGTTTCATATTAATTTATCTATATAACAATAAATGTTATCCCAGGGCACGTTACAAGACAAAAAGATTCAAGTATAAGTCATTATGAAGAATCCGATTGTGTCCTGATTCAGGTCAGGACAAATTAATACAAGTACAGTCCAATCATATAGTCAGCATAGATCTAATTACATAAGAGGCAGTTCACTTCAGTTATTTATTATACAATGCAGTCAAATGTTTTGTTGTGAATCATGTCTTTATTCTTTTTCATGTCAATGTGGACAAATCAATTAATCAATCAATCAATCAATCAAATCCTTCTAAGCATATACATTTGCATATATAGTATGTGTTTTATATGCTATATGTATGCTATATGTTTTAAAAACCAACAAGCCAGGTTTTTTGTGAAACCTATATTTTTGGAGTTGTCCTTCATCTTGCACAAGCATGTGGTGACAGTGGAGAGAAAAAACTTCAATTAATCCAATTAATACATTTAAATAGTTCATGCATAAACCTGTTTTTAAAAATAAAGCCAAATATACATACTGATAAGGCCATAAAGGGACTGACAGTAACTTGCAGCTTTGGCCCTACTGTACTCCCATTAAGTGTTTTAGATTACATAGCTGAATAATAAACTATATATTCTATGATCCAGCAAAAAAAGCATTGATCTACAAGGTTAACAAATGACTGAGATAAAAGATAATGCTGTCGAAGAACAAGACATTTTTTCATCCTGTTTAAAGAATCTATTCATCTATAAGCTGTGCCAATTTTAAAGATCACAGAGGAGAGATATGGTTTGTTTCTTCTATCAGTAGGGTTCAACCAGGATAGGCTGAAAGACAGAAACAGAGCCTTTCTCACAGTCCCATTTACAACCATGGCAAATTTACAGCCATTGTCATTAATCTAACCTGCAACTCTCAAAAGAGAAAACAACATGCAGGAACAAACAAAAGCTACAAACTACTGTGCTAGATTATACAGCTGTGCCTCTAAGAGAAATTTTTAATCCACCTATGTACCATATTGCATTTTTGTCAATAGACAATCTTTTGAAATATTTGGGTAAATCAAATTACAGTTTTATGATCCATCCATCTATTCATCTATTCATCCATCCTTCAAGTAGGTTTGTGGCAGGGCAGATGACAATCTCTGGCTGTCATTGGACAAGATTGGGAATACGAAACAGACTGCCAGTCCCTCACAGAACAGTACAGTACAGACACACAGAGGACAGACAACACATCTTCAGTTATCTTGAACTGCATATTTTTTTGTTAAAGATAAGATAACTGATAACCAAGAATATGCCCTTCCACATAGAGAGCATTCAAACGTCACAAAGAAAGGTCTGAGCTATAGATTCAAACACAAGATTTTCTTATAGAGAGTGTGAAACCCCCTTGAACATGTATTGACTAGAAGTATTTTTTGGATACAAGTTTGAGACAAATTTTTTCAAACTCATACTTTTTGTTGCACTTTTATATGTAATGTCCATTTGCTCACAGACTATTTAACCATATGAGGACAAAATCAGGAAGGGAGAAAAATTTGAAGAAAAAAAACTTAACATCTTTTTCTTTCTTTGCCTTAGCTCAACCAGAGAACTAAATGTCAACTGTTCTGTCTCATATTTCACTACATCCCTGCTTACAACCAGATTTTTTCAGAATCATTACCGGGTACCATAGCAACAGAGGTCTACGCCACTGCAGGCTGCAACTCTGAATGGTCCTATTTACTCTGTAGCCCTGTAAGATATTGCTGTGCTTTTTGCAAAGTCTTTCATCTCTGGAATATGATAGAGCTGTTTCACTGCACAAAGACGCCATCAGCAATATGAAAATCAATGCCTATAGTTTTAATGTTTTTCATCTGAAAAGGCAGCAATTTTTAACCAGCCATTTCTGTGTATTTTCAGTGCAAATAGCTCATCCTATAGGTAGTTCTGGTAAATCGCTTTGTTGCATAGACAATATAGAGCTAAAAGAAAACTCAATGAGGCATGAGTCAGACTGCAAATCAACTCAGGTTCAATTTGACCAATATAACAGGAATGACATCCCACAGAAGCTCCCACAGATAAGTGATGATCGGCCACTGCAATAAGCGATCTTGTTGAAAGAGCTGACTTACTAATACAGTTCAGACTGAAAGGTTATTTAGTAGTATATCCATCCATAGCAACAAGTTGACCAGGCAACTAGATACGCTATTGTAAACAAATGACAGTTGTTTCATGATGTTGTCCTTACAAGTTTTGAAGAGTGAAGAGAGTGGCATTACAGTATTTGGTATAAAATTTAAAAATTGATAAAACCACATATTTTATCATGTATTTTGTCTACAGGAGAGTGTAAGACTATTTCTGCAGGAACGCCACATTTCTCAGTGGTGGAGCAGGCACACCAGAGGCCACAGTAATGAATGCAGTTGTTTTCAGATCAATTCCCAGCCCCTGACCACTTGCTACATGTCTTTCCCTTCTCTATCCGTCCTTCATGCCGTCCGTTGGCCTTTGAATAAAAGCTACTTGTGCCACTAAAACCTTTAAAAAGAATACTGTTTCTCATCTTTACAGAAATAAGACAGATATTACCTTAAGAATGGTTGGACCAATTACTTCTGTTCTTCAAGTGCAAGGTCTGCGGAGGTGAAGATTTATATTAACAAGACAGGCGGTTAGAGCTAGAAGCTCCACTTCCTTAATTGCCATTGTAAAATTTCAGCTACAGGGTACAGAACAAAAACACTAGCAAAGTCCCAAAAAAGTAAAAGTGAAATACTGTAATTTAGTAATGCATATGGTAACATTCTTCCATAGCACACTTTAAAATTAGCTAAAAGGCTGACTGCTCTCCCCTTACTGATAACATTTTGTTAATGGGTGATCTGTGATACTCAGTCCCAATAGAGCTGAAGGATTACAGCTCTTCTTAAAGCCACTGGGTATTGGCACGATTCTGCATTTACAAATAGCCTGGCCTTGGGGAAAGCAGACAGAAGCCAAATGTAATGAAACTCTGCCTTCACTGAGACAATGTGGGATAAGTGTGTGGCAATAAAAACATTACAAAGTATAGCTTTATATAAAAAAATGCCATGTATATATACATATGTATAAATATAATCATTTCTTTCAAAGAGAGACACAGTGCCTTGATTAGTAAGATGAACGGTTCTTTCTGTCTGGTTCTAAACAAATGCATTACAGTTTGTCCATAAACATTTGCTGTCCAACAGGGCATGTTAGCAAGCTAAAATTAGTTCTGACCCAGACACATCAAAGATAAATCCTACAGGGTTTTCTGTACATGTGAAGTCAAGTATGATTGGTTTAAAGAACACAAAAAGAAAGTCCATACTAGAAGAAATCACAGCCAAGTTACTTTGTAAAACAAACAGCTTTGTAGAAAATGGTCTGGCCCTGCAAAATGAAGCTACCAGTAGAAATTATAAAAAACTAAACATTTGCTGTACGGCAAATTCAAACAAATGAAAATGTCATGTGTTTGTCATTCAGAATTTAGAAAAATATCTTCATCTTTCCAGCACAATAGCCACTCAATATTCTGACATTTCCAAGGTTGAAGAGTGTAATCTTTCTCATCTGCGAGGCTTTAAATGCCACTAGTGTAGTATGACAACCGATAAGTGGTATAAGACATTGGGAGGTCGATTCCTGGAGCACCCTGTAAAGTCAGCGGGACACTGCCTCTGACTCTAATAAGGTCAGTCCTGAATCTTACTGTTTGAATCTGTGACCTGCAGCTGAGCGTCGTGGTGCCACCAATGATTTAGTATGGCTGCCTTATATCATCTACTCACTCAAATGTGTGAATGATGCACCAATTAACCTGAAGTCAACAGAGTGCCTGCATTGTTTTGTATGTGGGTGTCTTTTAAAAAGACATATTTAAACTGCAAAGGAGACATTGTCAGTAGTCAGTAACCTTCGCCTACTTTCTTTTAAAATCACTCCTCGAGGGTACAGTAAGCAGAAACAAGGATGTGGAAACCACCAAATCATTCTGTAGTGGCACATATTTACTCTGGATAGCATAACTTGAAAACAGAGTAGCAGAAAGCCACCTGCTTGTTTGCGTGCGTGTGGGTGTGTGTGTGTGTGTGTGTGTGTAAATCTGACAGAGATATATGATTATTTTCCTCTCCACCTGTTCTCATTATGGGCCTGCGTCTTCACTAATCTAGAGGGCCAAACCCACATTCTGGATGCTAGAGTCAAGTTAGTGCAATCACATCGGTCAGGCACAAAAAACTACTGTGCAATCACTACAAGCTATAAAAATGCTAATATTGATGCCATTTAAAGATATTACAACTATACAACCATTTGAAATGTATGCTGAGAAAAATATTGACATGTTCTATCCTTATTTTAAACACTATATAGACCAACAGAAGCTTGTTTTGCCACTTATATGACTGTAGGATCACCTCAAGTCAGAGTTAATAAGTATTTTTCTTTTTACCAAGCTTCTAAAGTTATTACATAATAATAAAATAATGAAACAACAGAGTTAAAGTTCAGTTATTTGCTGCAGGCAAAGCAAAGGATATTCATCTCTAACCTGCAGTCAAAAAACAAAATCACATCCCCCATGAGTCAGTTATAAAAGTCAACAGTCCAAAATAATTTCATCTGATGAGTGCTTATGCAATATCAGGTAGTGAATACAGTCATTTGCTTTGTGGCAGACACTGAAGAGCACATATTTATTGGATATGTAGAAAAATAAAACATTTGAAATATGCAACGAAAGGTGCGAGAGAGATGCAGAGAAATGCAGAGAGCAAAGGAGAAAACCCAGATGTGGCCTTTGGGCTGAAACTGCTGAATCACCACGTCTCTTCTAATAACATCATCACATCGTGAACCCAAAGCATTTTCTCTTGAGCAACACAAAGTCGTGATAATAAAAGAGGCAGATAGAGAAAAATATTAGACTTGAATAGACACAACAGAGACATCAAGCGAAAGGGATAAAAAAAGAGATTCCCAGATGTTCTCCTTTATCTACCCTCCTCCATGTCCCAATTCCAGCCTTGAAAGAAAGGACATTCCCTTCTATCCTCAACCTCAAAATGCTCGGGACACTTACACAAATCTTAAACGAGACTACTCAGAGACATAACTCAACATAACTCAATTCCAAACTGCTGAAACTACACACTCTTTCTGTTTTAGATTTATTGATGGACTCCTCTTATGGCCTTTTTGTGACAGAGTCAGAGGTCTGAACACCATGAGTTGTCAGTTGCCGAGAGAGCAGTGACTCCTCAGCTTGTTTATGCAACAAACAGGCACTATTCATAAAGAGATATTTGCGTCATTTGTTGCTATGTCACGATTGTTTGTTTTGCTCCTGTCACTTCATTTACTGAATCTAGAAATTGATTTTGTGGTAGAATGACAAAAATCTGTAATTTAGAGAAATGAAGATACATTACTTAATGTAGCTGCGTTTTTATTAACCATAAAGTTGGGCAACATGAATTTACAAACATACATTTGCTTAATGGAAACAGGCCAATTTGGAAAAAAAACTAATGTTTTTATCAAGATGAGGAGGTTAATAGATGTATCAAAATATTTGTAATATGCAAAACTGCAGTGAAAACACTTTTTTTTGCATCATACAAATCACGTGATCAACAACCTGATGTTGCTACTGGCGCAAACCACGAAGAAGAAGATGGCAGGAAGTAGTTGGAGGATCATCAAACCCTAATCAAGCCAAATAACTTAAACCATTATTGTGTTGGATGCAGAATTCTGAGTCAATAGTTATTTGTTTTTCAATATTCATAAATATTAAACAGCTTTCTGCTTGACAAAGACAAAGATATAAGCAGCCACTCTGCTGTAGATTCCTCCTCTCTTTACTGTGACCTGTTTGGCAGGAACTCCAAGCTAATTTTCCTGTCCAGTTTCCTAATAACCATTATGACTGAATTAATTATTTCCATACTTGGTTTATACCCAATTAAGATTGCAAACCTTCATTGTTATTTATATGCAACACAAATACTAAAAGTAGTTATACCATGTATATGGCATAAATAACTCATTATAACATCATAACATTAATACTTTGCTCATCACTGTCTAAGGTCTAGTTTTTCTCACTTAATTGCTTTGATTTAGTAAGGTATAATAAACAAAGGACATTTCAAAAATGTTTTACTGTTTCTCCATATTTCAGACTTACCAGTGTTAAGTGATATTTAAAAAAATATCATTTCCTAAATACAACTAGCATATAAAATATTTTAAAAACAGCATTAGGTTTGATGATTTAGAGAAGCAATTTGATGTGTGATCTTATCAGCTTTAGGTCAAAATTTTTTAAACATGGAAGCATTAAGCTTTAGAGACTTTCTAAATAGGGCTTAGGTCTAAGACCAACTGCATTCCAATTATTCAGTTGATGATCAGGTCATGTTTGATTGTTTTGTTAAGAATAAGGGCTGAAAACTTTCCCTGGGGACCTGCTTGTAAAATGATCACCAACTGTCTACTCTAAAAAAATCTGCTTGAGATCTGGTAGTGATCTATGCTTAGTTTTGAGGTACAGGTTTTCAAAGTAAAGCCTCCACATTCCCTCTCAAAGAGTAGAGAATTTTATGACATACTAAATGATCCCTGTAGCTTTTAGGCTTTCTCCAAATTCTCTTGGCAATGTGAGTTCAAATTGAACTTCCTAAGATTTTCCCTGCAGAGACAATTTGAAACTATCTTGGATATTGTGGTTTCTTCACTAGTGAATATTTCTTTTCTAGACTTATGTATTACATTTTTTGGAAGCCATTAAACCTAAACTGACTGACAGGCAAAACTCCTTTCTATTTTAGATCATTGATTGTATCCAAATGCACCTGAATGCTTTAGGCTGACCAACTACTAGAACCTGATGTATGTTGTAAATAGTTGATTGAATATGTTTCATAAGCATCTGACTGCCTCCTAGTCTCTTCCTTAAAAAGAGGGAGAATTAGAGTTCTTTCAGCAAATCTTTTATTTCCCTGCTGTTTGACAAACATATGAGAATTCAGTAAATAATTTTGTGCTTTCTTCATTTGAAAATTATAAAATTGTAGTATTCAGTCATTTTATCAGTGACTGTGTGCTGTTTAGTTGTACTTACTGATGCATTTTTCTCTTTCTCTGTCGGTCTCGCTTTGTGTGTGGTGTGTGTGTGTTTTCCCCCGGATACACTTGCCAAAAACTGAATCTGCTCACAGCCCAGCTGAGCAATGTATTATGGTGAATATTTCCTTCAGATGACAGCTGTTTTAGAAGTCAAAGGGCAGGATTAGACTTCTTATATCAAACTGATTGACATTCGGATGGAATATTTTCAGTGAGATCTTGTGTTTACCAAGTTGAACTACTAAAAGCCGACCACTCCTTTCTGTGTGGAAAATCAATAAGACTCAGCCAAATGCTACTCTGGCCCAGAGGCCTCGTGAAAGCTCTGCTATCATCCTCCAAGGAACACAACATTAATATTAATATTTCTCAGGCTAAAGGAACATCTGGAAAACAAAATAAGAAAAATTATTCTGAAAACAGAGCAGGTAGATGCAAAAATTAGTCATTAGACTTTATTTTTTGTATTATTCATGTTGCCAATGTCCTGTAACTAATTCTGTATCATATTATGGGTTAAAGCTGTCAATTTAAAACTCCTGCACAAGATCTTAACCAGACAACATTATAGTGTCTATTTCAAGTCATTTGATGTGATTATCAGTTGTGAAAATTAGAGCCTGGTCAGAACCCTACAATGCTCCATAAGATGAGAGCAGTACATGTACAATCTGTTTACGAATGACAGTTCTTGATTGTTCATTAAAAGAACCCTATTATGTACTTTCATTAATACATTAACATCAGTAATCTGAAGTTTCTAATGCATTCTAACTATAAGTAACAGATGATGCTGTATAATCATGGCAGATGTTATAGAAGCAGGATTACATAAAGCCAAGCCATGCATTCAAACGTCTCCTTTATGAGTGTAGACTCTAGTGTCACCCATTTAGAGACTGCCAACCAATCAGCCTACCAAAACAATCACAGCATGAAATGTAGGGTTATTATAACCTAGAGCTGCCAGTCACATTCAACCTTTAAAAAAACTACTGAAGTTTCAATTGTCAGTCATGTACTTTCAGAGGATCTTGTTGATTTTCTTAAAGTAATCAAGGGCCCACCATCAGACCTACTGTATCACACATCCTTCATTTTGAGCATGAACTCTGCCCTTGAGGCAGAAGGTACAACATTTCCAAAATGATCCAAATTGTTTAAAAATGCATCTGTGGTCAGCTTGTTAAAAACTATATTCAGTACAGCAGTAAAATCTCTGTTGGTGCTGAAGTAGGAATTATTTAATTTTATCACCCATTTTTATCCATAAAGTGTATAAAGTATCACTCTTATAAATTAATTTTAAGTTTTCTTTAATGGTAAAAATAGTTGTTTAGACAGCTCTGGTTCACAAAACAATAACCCCCAAGGAAGCATTAAATATTGTGTGTCATAATATATCATATTACATCTTAAAGTATGCTGTGATATTGGATTCTATGACATTATTACATCTTCTACTGTTTTACATAGTACAGATGCATTTTAGCATCTGAATCAGATGATATTCACATCATATTAGTTCCTGTGATATTGTATTGTGGAAAACTATTCCATATAGTTTTGTAATGCATCATGCTTCATCTCGTTCTGCCATAATTGATTTTATTACAGCATTTTACTGCATCATATTATATCATATTTACCTAAATTCATGATATCATAATGTATATTTCTGTAACTCTCATATTATCTCATAACTTATTGTATCATGATCCCTTGTATTGTATTATCTGTATCATATTGTATAAAATTCCATAATAATGTACTGCATCACATTGCAACAAACTCTACTATATTGTATTAACTCCTATTCTGTCCCATGTTTCGATAAAACTTTTTGCTCAAATGCCTTTACCAAGATGATTACCAACTTATTCTTGATCCATCAGATTTAATGTGATGTTGATCCAACATTTGCAATTATAACACTTTCATATCTGACTTTCTTCTGAGAAAACTTTCCACAACATATAGGAGTGTGTTTATAGAAAACATATTTGAGAGGTCAAACACTTTAAGTCATCCAAAAGGTGTTCTATGAGGTTGAGGTCAAGAAGTTGGGCTGAGTGGTCAAGGTCTTCTCCACCAACCATCCATGTCTTAGTATGTTGGTGAGGATTTGTGTTGGAACAGTAATATTCCCAAAAATGTTTCCACAAAAGATGAGCATGAAGTTGTTCAAAATGTCTTGGTATGCTTAAGCATCAAGATATATTTGTTAGAAAAGTTTCTTGATTGGACCTATTACAGAGAAGGCATCTAAGTCTGGATTTCACTGAGCTTCTGAGAGCGATCCAATCCTAACAAAAATGTAAAAAATGTTAATAGAAGCAATTTACACACCCAACTGATTTATTTCATACACTGGTGGCCATATTATATCAGTTTCTATTTTAATCTTTTCTGTTCTTTCACATCACATAGTTTCACAGCAACATGCTATATTATATTATAGCATGTTGTATTGTTTTGAATCATGGTGTACTGTTTTCTTTCTCATCGTTCGCTCTCTACTGAAGTGACATATGTTTTATATGAAGAGATCAACAATGATTGACCTGCAACAACCCTAAAGAGCATCTGTTAAACAAGAAAGGTCATGCAATCATTTTCACAAGACATTTGTAATAGCCTGATGAGATAAAGCTACATCCAGCTTATGACAACATTAGACACTCTAGCAATCCATCATCAACTGCTACCGAATAAAAATCTGATTTCCAGGAACCGAATACAGTAGACAGTATTGCAACATCACTGCTCTGCAGAAAGCTCCCTTTAAACTTGTAGAAGATTATGTTTTATTCAAAGCTACATGCTTTTTGTCCAACAGCGATGTGCATCTTGATAGCATGAGGATTATAGCTGCAGCTTGCGCTGTCGAGAGATGCTAGCAGTGACTTCAAGCTTTTTAAAACCAACCTTCTCACACATGCATTAACATAGACACAAATATTGCATCTTAAAGCACAAGTCAAATCACAAGAGCTGAGACAGGTGACAGAGCTGGGTGGTGAAATGTGTGAATGCAAAGCCCAGAGAAAATTGTTCCTTTCTGTTTTGAATAACAGAGCTATTTTGAGAGCAGCATCACTGGGAGAAGACATTTTATTACACAGATATGAAGCAACAGAATAAGAAGAATCAAATTTCATGTTTGTGTTGCAACTTTATTGGCTAATAGAACCCATTGGTTGGTTTTGATTTCACAGAGGATTCCAACCATCAATCAACAAGTCATTTTAACAGTGTGCATATCAAAATCATGCCAATCCACCCACATTTAATTAAATAAGCTAATAAATTATGTGCCTTCTGGCTGACTGAGAACCAAATATTTTCTGCATCAAGCCTAAGGAGCTTGAAAACATGAAACACAGGGTGACCTTTTTACTACACACAGCTTCCCAACAGATATTTGGGCAACCTGTGACATTTTCTCAACACTCACCACTCATGCTGGGGCTCATCAATGACCAACAGGATCTTGAACTTCTTGGAGAGGGACGGAGAAGGGGCCGACTGCTCCACAAAGCCAGCGGCAGATGCGGCCGTCTGTTTGACCACGTTGGTGATGGAGCTGAAGGAGCTGAAGAAGCCGGAGGATCCACCAGAGGAGGAGGAGGACTGGGCCTGTTGGGGCTGCTGGGCCAGCTGGGATGGACGACGCTCCTGTGGCCCAGGAGAACTGGCAGGCACCTGGGATGGAGTAGGAGCTTTTGTTGGGGAGAGGGCAGGAGCAGGAGCTGAGGCAGGGGCTGCACCCTGCTGGGAAGGAGAGGAGGCGGTGGGGGGTGGAGGAGCAGATGGGTCAGGCCTCTGAAGGTCTGTCATGTAGCCATTGGGCAGGTTGGACATGAAGCTGCTGTCGGAGAGACGGCGGCGGAGGAAGTTCATGATTTCGGTTGAAAGGTGGGATTCTCAGTCGACTGTAGATGTGTCTTTCTCCTGACTGGGCGCCTCTTGATGTCCAGGCTGAATGGAGTGAAGACAGAGTGGATCAGGGGTTAGATGAATGACAGAGCAAACAAATCAGTCCAGATGATCGAGGGATGCGTGACAGAGAGCTGCTTCTGTGTTGGATGGTAAAGCAGGAAGGGAAGATAGGATGGATGAAGCGAGCGAGGATGGAAACAGCTCTGGTCCAGTCTTCAAGAGACAGCTCCCGAAAGCGCAGCTGGGGCAACAGAAACAGCGAGCGTGTGAGTGGTGTTCCTCCTCCTGAGCCTCACGCCTCCTGAAAATGCGTGTTTGTGACGTGGGACAGTGTGTATCTGATAGAGAGAGAGAGAGCTAGAGAGGTGTGGTGTCGCCCCCTTCAGAGAGGTGCTGGTGTTCTCCCTCTTCCTCCCTTCCTTCCTTCCTGCCTCCTGAGCTGCTGCAAGCTGAATGCACCGAAGAGATGCTGCCGCCTCTGCTTATCTCACTCTCTCATTCGCTCCCTCTGCCCTTTTTCCTCTCGCTTACTCCCCCTGAGCCACTCACTGGCTGAATCCCCCTCTCCCCTCACCTCCTCCCGTTTCGCTCTCCTGTCATCATCCTCCTACATCACAGACAACGTTCAAGTGTCGTGCTGCAACACTGTGGCACTGCGTGCCGTGTGCAGCCAGCGGAGGGGGTTTCCTGCACGCGCGCTTGAGGTTGGGTTCACAGTTGGAAACACCATCCATCACGCTCCACAAGCCCCACCTTCTCCTGCTGCCATCCTTCCATATTTCAGCCATTGACTCAACATGTCACATCTCTTTTCCTGACGATTATTGGATGCGGTTGTTACAAATGATGCATAACTCTAACCCTTTAATACTGAACCTGATTCAGGATCTACCAGTAAAGCGTGAGCAATTTGTGTTTTGACCTAAACCTGTTTAGGTTGTCCTTGTGTGTTAAACATCTCTGTGGTTGTTTTTCCTTATCCTGTCTGAATGAAAGGTTTAGAAACAGATTGTGGCATATGCTGCAGACAGTCTAGCCTCCTGTGGCACAGTTTTAATCAGCAATAAATGATTCAGGAATGATTCAGGAAGTAGTGAAGAAAATTACAGATCAGCACATTCATATTGATAGAATTATTTTCTGGGCCATAATAGGATGTTTTGCTTTCATAAAGGATCACTAAGGGAAGAAAATAATAGTAGTAAAATTAATAATGTGCATTTGCAAATTTTAAATTGTATTTTTGTGCTGCTTTTAGAGTAATGACTTCATCCTCATTCATTGGCCTTCCAGCCTATGTTGGTACCGGACTTGTCTCGCTGTGGATAATGACACTATAGAAGCTTTGGCCAGCAGCTTCAGAAAGTCTTTTGAATTTATTCTTAGATTGATAATCACCTCTTGCACAAAAAAATGTTTGCCTCTGTGCCACAGAAGCATTCTACTTACTGAACAGTATGATGACTGGACCTTCACTGTTTATACTTGCATGATGTTGTTTAACAGAGTAAAATTTACATCATGCAATTATGAGAAACAGACTTCTGGAGCTTCACAGTTCTCTTCGTGATACTTTGACAGATTTCTTTGGATATCACAAGATGTTTAAAAATGAAGAAGCATATTGTCTTACGTAAAATGCACTCAAATTTTAAATGGAGTCTAAACATTCATAGTTAAAGCGTTTACATGCAGTATAGTTAGTGCATGTAAACTACTGAATCTAAGGAAAACAACAAATGTGCTTCCTAAAAGTAATCTGTATCACTTACTATTTTGGCATTTATTAAATGGAAATGAGTTTAGTATTCCTAACTGACCTAAACCTGCAAAGTTGCAAAGTTTTAGTCTGATTAAATGTCAGTGAGAAAAAAATGTGTGTAAATGTTTGGTTTCAACTATCTGTAAATATATTAACAAAAACTAATCCAATGTGTAGAAGCAGTGAGTAAAAAGTGAAGAACAGCCTCCCAGGCGGAAGTAAAGAGGATAAGTAACATCAAAGCTGCTAATAAAATGGAACTTGATTGGAAATCATTAGTTATATTGAATACACCAATAAAAGCTCAGGTTTGCTGCTCTGAAGCATTAAGGTTTATGTTTGCTTAATGGAAAATAGGAAAGAAACTCTACCTTCCTGTTTAAGCTACATTTTTGTAACCACATCCATCACCTCTACAATGTAGTTTTAAAATTTTTCCCAGCAGCTGTAATCAGTACTTGGATTCCTGTCTCTTCTTATAGACCAGACAGGTTCTGAGCCCTCTATTACTATTGTTCTGTGATGATTAATGTGTCTGCGCTGTTCTTTAGTTCAGCCCTCTCTAGTCTTTAGTAGGATGTCTTGATATCAGACACATCTTAGATCTGTAAGTGGTAGACACTCTTCAGATGTCTTATTTTTCTCTTGCAGATTGGATTTCTACTGCCGGAGGGACTCACTTTCTAGTTTGTTAGAAGGGGTCAGGTTCCCCTCAGCATCATCAAGCAAAAGGACAAGAGAAGCTGGAGATACCAGAGGTAGATGGAGTTGTGGCCTCTAAGTGGTTGACAACACTAGAGAGAGCAGCTAAGACATTGTTAAGCTCTCAGGGCCTCTAAAAGATGATCCTCTGTGAGGATCTATGAAGATTGCACTATGATCTCTCTAGAGGCTTTATAAAAGAATCTGCATATAATGCTGCAATGAGGTGAGATAAAATCAAAGCATGATGATGACTTGCAAATCCTTGTTTTGCAGGATTCAGCTTTCTTTGCGATGAAATGCAAATCATTCAAGATTTTATTCACACTAATTCAAATTAGAATAAAAAAGATGATCTTTTGCACAATGAATGATTCAGTAGAAGTTGTGCCTTCTCTCCTTCAATACTATTTTCTCAACAAACATCTCCTGGACATCCTGGTTTCATTAAACATTCACAGCTTCAGGGCATAAGGAGACAACAATTGCCAAATGGCATCAGCAGAAGTAGCATGCGTCTGCACTGCCTCTCTAAGCCTTACTTCACATAACCGCCCAAAGATGACAGGACAAAGAGGGAGAAAGAAGATTATTCAAGCGGAAAGAAAATCCCACACACGTCTGAGCTACATTAAGAAGAACAGCGTGGCATTAAGAGGCTGCAGCAGAAGAAAATATGTTCAACGGTGCCGCACCTTCATCTTGTTTTCAAAAAGCAGTCATCTCAGAAAGATTTTGAAGCAGTTTCAATATCAGAAAAAATAATTGGTATTTCTGTAAACACTAAACCTTTTATTTCACATTTCTTGAGCACAGAATAATGGAAATGTATTCCCTGACCTTTGTGGAAATTATTGAGTTTTCTTGATGCCCAGACATGAAGAGATGTGACTCATAACTTTTTGTAGGTGAGTAGTAAGTGTATTTTAGATTACAGAAAATCATGGCACCAGAGCACATCAGCCATCTCACCTTGTATTCACCCCTAACACTCTGCTGGACACAGAAACCATTAAGCTGTGGCTTTTAAATTTATTAAAGTGCAGCTCCTTTGTTATGCAGCGTGACTGAAATTCTGCTGATGATGGAGAAAAAGGTAGTACCACTTTATCTGTTATAAACAAAGACACTCTGTTGCAAAGGCATGACATTTTCAGCATGGCGCTTCATCTTCTGGTTACCTTAACTCCACTTTGATTCTGTAACAAACATCTGATCTTGTCGTTTTTTGATTTTTTTTCTATACATATCTTAGAGGATTATTGAGCAAGTCACGATGAGTCAGTCCTGATGAAAGGGGGAGGAGATGGTCTGGGTTTAGCCAACCAGAAGAGAGTCGGAGTGAGTCACAGAGCTGCAGCGTGAACTCCTCTAGCATCCTGAGCTCAGCCTGGCTGGCCCACATGTTTCATGACATGTACTCTTGAGAATTATCACATTTCTGAAAAGCCATCATAGCAAACTTGTGAGCAAAATATCAAACAGCTCGATTATGTTCACTACTTGGGTGAAGGGAATTTTATTTATTTATCTAAATGTTTCATTGTAGATGAACTCTACAAGTGATTCAAATTTTGACCTTGACTTTCTTCTATGACACTGCAGACCCCCTATATCTGCTGGGGTTAGGAACCAGAGTCAAATACAGTGAGCAGCTAAAAATCCACAGATGTATGACTAGGCAGCTGCAAGCTACACTTGCAGCTGCCTTTTCAATAATTGAAAAACTAAATTTACTTTATTGTTGTCTGCACCTCTCACAACAGAGTTACAGCATCCTCTTCCACTCCACTACCTTCCCATCACTAACCTCCCAACCCATCCCAGGACAAGGAGGGAGCAGGAGTCAAACCAGCCACCTTCAGGTGTGCAGCCAACAGGCTCTACCACCTGAGATACTGTCACCCCACACCAAATAGACCCTAATATGCGTTACATATGCACAGTGGAAATGGCAGAAGCTAATATCCGATCAGTGCCTAAGGGAGGAAAATGAATGGCGCTGTGGATTGGATGGTTTGTAAACACTAGGTTGTCAAGTAGCATTGCACCTAGCTTCCCATGCTGCATTTTCTTTTAAATTTTAGGTGAATCAACAAAACCTTAACCACAAATAGGCAGGGTGTCAACCATACTTTTCTTGGTTTTGATTAAGACAATGTGACTTGTGTTATCAAGATTTCTACAAAAAAAATGTTTTGTAAAAATTCCATGCTTTTCCAAGCTCAGTACTTCACTATTTTTGAACAATAAAAGCTCAATTTCACCAGATTTATATATATATATATATATATATATATATATATATATATATATATATATATATATAAACCTTATATGGACTAGGTTTTCAGTAAGCAAAAATTACACCCTGTAAGAAGATGGATTTTCAATCCAATACTTTTCCATTACTCAAGAAAGCTTTTCATCATGTAATTCAGTGGATTAATTAAATACAGTAACAAGGGCTCCTGATCATCAAACCGTCTTGTACTTCCAGTCTTTGTCATTTAAATAAAACAATTATTCAATAACCTGCAGCATCACAGATGATCTCTAGGAACAGAAAAATCAATGTAAATACATAAGATCAAGACACTATGTTACTTCCAGAAAATATTCCCTTCTAAATGGAGTCCTTTGTCTCAATCAGGTTTATTGTGATAGAAACATAATTTGAGAACTCACTGAAAGTACAGGCAATATAATGTGTCATTTGTTCTGCAGCGTCTTCATCTGTGGATGGGTTGACTCCAAACAACCAAACACTTTAAGAAGTGTCTGTGTGCTGCATGTGAATCTATTTGGCTAAACAAGAATGATTTTCTGTTGATTTCTGAGTGTGTGGGTCGACGTACAAAACCTCCCACAGCTTCACTGGTGCAATAATTTTCATCTGGTGTCGATTGTGATAGCAAATCTACCTGGAGTAGCACATTGTTCATTGTGCCCATTAAATTGTAGAAATTTAACAATGTTTTAAGGAATTGCTCAAATGTTTTTCAATTTAGTGCTAGTTTTAGGTATTTGGTTAATGACTAGTAGTAATAGAGAAGCAGAAAACTGATTGGATGTTAATCTTCTTGCTGTGCTGGGAGTAATTCTAAGAAATTACAGCTTTATAGAACCGAAAATGGAATTACACAGGTAGGTAGATAGGGAAATATAGGACAAAATTAATATAACAAATTGTTCTTCTTGTTGCCATTTTACTTTTATTGCTGTAGACATAATTGGTAATGCTCTGAATTAGCAAAAGCTTTCAGGTTGTTTTTTTTTTAAGCACAATAGGCTTTTATTCTAGCTAAGGTTCAGCTGGGTGATTACATAATATATATCTTTTTGAACGAATTACAGCATTATAGATAGATGGAGCGCTGAGATTAAAACACCCACACACAACATGGAGATTTGAAGCAAATCTCCCATTAATCCAAACACACGCACAAATACAGTAGATTGAGAAAAAGTACAGGACTCAAGAGACTGATGGTGATATTTTTACAAAAGGATGATTTATTAAGTTATATTTTAGGCAGAACAGAAAGTACTAGTTCAAACCTGCCATGGAAACAGATGGAAGTAATGTTGACTTAATGCTCACATACAACAAGAAAGCACCAGAACAACAATAAAGAAACATCAGATGGGATTTTTTCAAAGGATTAGAAACTTTTCATTGAAACTGTAAAATATAAAAGCAAAATCAAATTCCCTGATTCTTTGAAAATGGATAAATAAGTAAAATCTGCAATTTGATAAGGCTTAAATGGAACAATTAAATCATTATTATAATAAAAATATATTTTAATGCAGATGTACAATTTATATAAACTGAAGACTCCTCCATAGTGGTTAGGCATGAATGAATGAGTCAAGCAGTGTGCTGAGATGACATGCGTTGACATAATATAAATCAACTCAATTGATTTTTCCAGACAACGCTGCTCAAGGATTCTCATATATTGAGCAGATTTTTTTATTATTATTTATTATTTTTTTTATTATTATTTCTGATTGTCTTGCTAATTTAGAAACTTAGAAAGGTTTAATAAGATACATAATTATTTTTCAATGCTAGTTCTTAATGTTGATTGTTAAACTTCATATTGTCTTAATGGAATAAAATTCTATAAAATTTTATTTGTTAAAATGTGAAAAAGGCCTCAGTAATGAAAAGGCAATTCTAAAAACGGCTTTTGAATGAGTCTCTGAAAGAGGCATTTACAAATGTAATTAATTTACCTTTGGCTTTATAATGTGACATGATTGATGCACCTACTTCAAACTTTTGAACATGTGATAGGTTGGCCAGTAATTTATAGTGATTCCTTCTTACTACTATTCCCTCTGAATTGTAGAAAATCTGATCAAACTTTAGAGTCCATCAAGAAACCAGCTGGACTGAGGTGGAGATATAACTGATGAGCCAATCAAGATTAGGCTGGATAAATGTTTGTTGTTGTTGTTAGCATCGTTCATTATGCTACACTAGCCTACGCTTTTGAAACTTTTTCCCCATCATGCAAATAATGGATGCTTAGCAAGTTATCTATTGAAGTTTCTACTTGTCATATTAATTAACCTGTCATCACTCAGCCAATGCTATGACATGTTCAAATACTGCTAGTCTCAGAGTAATCATCCAGCTGTTTCAAAACACGGAGGGTCATAATTACATATGCATAGAGATGCATATGTGAAACAGGTTAATCAATACAGTATACAGGACATTGCTTGGCAGCAATGTCCTGTATACTGTATTGTATACAATCTATACAATTTGTATAGATTGTGTGGTTGAAGCAGGATGTTCAACCACACAAACTTTCTATGCTGTATCCTCTCTGTTGTGGAACAGAAAAGGCATCTTCTGTCTTGTTTTTCTTTTCTTTTTTGAGGTTTGAAGAAGCAATGCAACACATGGGTCTTGTGGGGTTAATGGTGCATTTTCTTTTGATGCTCCAACACTGGGCATGGGCACCAATAGCCATTACCATGGCAACAGTAAGATGAAAGTTGAAAAGCTTCTCCAGGTTTTGTTGTTGGGTGTACATGTATCTGTACTTGCATTTTATGTCCTGCACATTAGTGTATTTATGAATGCATATGTGAGCTTTAATTCTGTGTATTCTAAGGGAATAATAGGTCTTTAAATGTGTTAAAATACAGAGCAACTGAATTGCAAAAGCTGTGACACTTCCAAATATTAGAAATATGTTGCTATGGATGTCTCCCCCGCTCAAAACGCAAGGAACACCTTCCAACAGTTAAAACCTGTTGGAATGTGTGTGCGTGGGGGAATTTTACTGCCATAAGTAGTGAGCACACATTTTCAGTTAGCAAGCAAGATTTCATCTCTTTGTTCTCAAAAGTTGTAATGCTTGCTCTCAAAACTTCTCTTTCAAATATTCTTTGTGTTCTCTAAAATCTTTGTTTTTGTGCCCAGATTTTCTCCTCCTGCTCAAAACTTCCTCTCTGTTAGGATCACATCTCCGCTCACTTGCAAATTCTTGTCTGCTCTCTCTGGAAACAAAAGTACCGTTGCCTGGCAACCATCTCAGCCAATAGAATGAAAATGTCATAATAGGCAGAGGAAGACTTCTTTAGGGTGCATTTGTTTCCTTCGAGTGGGTGTGCCTGTGTGGCTACTATCGATTGTAGCAACCTGTGTCGTCCACTGGATGTTGGGAGAAACAACCTCAGCTTTCTGCTCCATGTTAAAACTTAGAGATAAGGATTTTGCCCATATAGTCTGTGATCATTAGCTTTCAGACTGAAAATCTAAGCACAGTATTACAAGTTTTGAGAACAAAGATATGAAATCCTGCTTGCAAACCTGGAAAATGTGTGTTCTCGACTTATGGCGGTACAATTCCCCCATAGGTGTGCCTCAAAGAACAGGTTTGATTACCTAAAAACTGAAAATTTGTTCTGCAACCAGTGAAATGATGAATATCTTTACTTAATCTTATAGTGATTTAAAAATCTGTGTAGATTGTTATTGGTATGTGCACCCTCATCCACCTACATAGCTAATTTTAGTGCTTTTTCTCTCTCTATTGAGTCATTTTCACATGACACCCACTCAGTTATTGTATGGAAATAGGAAGGTGTGACTGCAACACAGCTTAGTTAAAAATCTGAATAAATGCTGAATTTTTCGGTGATTTGCACTTAGAAACTGTTTTCCCCACAAAGCTATGAAAAATTAGATAATTGGGGTGCTGAGGTGGTGCAGGGATTAAGCACAGCCATATATGGAGGCTTAGTCCTCAACGTGGCTGTCACAGGTTCGATTCCCAGCCTGCCGACCTTTGCCGCATGTATTCCCCCTTCTCTCATTATCCTCTTTCCTGTCAATTCACTGTCAAATAAAGGCCACTAGAGCCAATAAAACCTTTAAAAAAATTAGGTAATCAGTAAGAACATTTGGCTGAATTTCGTTTTTGCATCAAATAACAAAATATTGCATTTGTCTTAAAAAGCTATAAAGTAACTTCCTGCCTTACAATACAAAAAAGTATGCAGTGAAGCAGCCTAACAGACTGTAAATAGTGTTCCAGTGAAAATTTTATTTATAAGCATAAATGTCAAATTGACTAATTTGATTGATTGATATATTATTTTCAATTATTTGAGATGGTTGTTTTTTTTTTGTCCTTATGAGATAATAATCCCTACTACTGAGCCAGTTCTGAAAAACAATGTTTGGATTAATAAATCTAATCTAAAGAAACATAGTTTTTAGTTTCCTTTTTTGATATCACTAAGGCTTGGCATCATCACCCGGTGTTTCCAGAAATGGTGAAAGGTAAAGCAGATTTTAAAAAGTTTTTTGTAAACTTCTGAATTTAAGCTAAAAAAATTCTTTAAACATGATCAGGTTTGTACAGAATGGGAACTCCTGCTCAGTGAATCATTGATCCATTTTGGGATATCTACCTCAAAACAGCAGAAATCCTTTAGGTGATCCTAGCTGATCTAAAAAATGAAAAGTTCTGTAAAACTGAATGTTAGACATTGAGAAAAAATGTTATGTAACTTTTTGTAAACTATAAAAAATCCAGAGAATATGCACATTAAAGTCAGACATCTTAATTTCAAAATTTTTCCTAGTTCTTTAATCTTTCCAACTTTCTAAAAAATAAAATGGTTCTGATAATTAATTAAAAGATCACAGTTCTGAGATAATAATATTATACAAACTTATAAGAGAATTTGTACATAGTTCCACAGGCGACAATAAACCTGAGTAATTGGGGAACAAAATCAGTAAACTGAATAACAATAATTTTTTTCATGTTCTCTTCCTGTAATAAGGTGTTCAAACAAGGCTGAGCTATGGTAACTAGATACGATTCAGTGACCTTATCAATGTGTATTGGGTGAGAAGATGGCCCTTAGCAATTAGTCAAAAGATAACAATGATCCCATTCTTCACAATCCAATAATTAGCCTTAGATTGGCAGTCAAGAATTTATATTAGTTTTTAATTCATTCAATAAGATGTGAGCAGTGGGCCAATGAAACTAACACCTGCAGCAATTGTTAAATTAAGCAGACATTTTTCTTTCTATTACAACAGGGTTATTGCATTTTTACTTATTGTATATGACATAAGGATTTATTTATAAATGTGCCATCTCCTCTATAGCTTTTATCCAATATCTAGTTTCATTTGGTTTGACTAAATTTGTCCCTTATGGCCACACACTGTTTTCAAATCAACACTAGAAGTAGCAGTGTTTTATGTGAAACACAAACTGGAATTTGTATAGATTGTGGTTACACTGAAAAGCTGCATCTTTAGATTGCAACAGAAAATATTTACCCCAGTCTGATTTTTCTCTTACCCAGGATGCAGAATCACAAAGACCCCCTCTAAAGCGTACTTTGTATTAGTACAATGAGAGCTGTTACAGAAATGTGGCTGTACAATGGAGTAAATGTAAAATAAAGCATTTCTTTCATAAAATATTAATTAGTTTTGTCAACTTTAATACAGATTTTTTGTGTTTTGTGTCACATACATGTGTTTTATCACATGTATGATGTAAAAGATTATATTATATGTAATATTTATTACAAAAACCCCATTTCATAGTTGAATACACTGAATTAGTATACACAGTCGTTCACTTTTTCCACATTTTCACAATTTGCTAAAAACAGAGAGCCAAGAGGTCACATCTGCATAAGCATTCACAGGATTTTCCACAAGCTCAAATTAGATTGCACTTGAAATGTTTCTACAAATTAAACGTGGTAAATCCACATTGATTCCTCAGACTCCTTCACTTAATAAAACACCACCCTCTGCTGGCCAGAAAAATAACCGTTCGAGGTTTATTTTTGTTTTTTGTCACGTTGTTAATTACCTTTCTTTGTAAAATTATTCAAACCTTCAAGGAAAAATAATTTTATGAACGAGCGAAGTATTTGCACTATGTTTATCCGTTTTTAGTCTTGACTTTCCACAAATAACTACATTTCCCATCACCCATCATGCGCCGGCTGAATCTGTGACGCACATTTTAGTCGACAGAGAATCACATATCTTATCCGTCCAAGCAAACCTAATAGATGGAGTTAAGTGAGATAACCCGTTAATTTAAGACATAATGCAACGCCTTTTAAATACTGTATGTTAAAGTTCTTCCGTGTGAGATGTATCTCTTATTTTACTCTGTCGGAATTTTGTTTTTAACTTTATTTGTGGGGTTACTTCGCGTATAAACCAGTCTGCACGCTTGTTGTGGATTGTCCCCCCAAAAAATGTCTCTTCCAGCTTTGCAAAACACCGGCGTCATTTACAGGAGGATCCTGTCACAGTTTCCTCAAGACATTAGCTTAGCTTTTGCATACGGATCTGGTGTTTTTAAACAGCATGGGGCCAGCCAAGGTCAAATGGAGGTAAGAGTTTCTGCACTATACTGGTCAAATTCTTGGTTAAATTCTGTAAATCTGTTCTAATCAGAACATCAAGGAAGCAGTGTTGATGAGCATCTTCTTATCAACTCAACATAATGTCTATTCGTCCCTGTAAAGGTCTACAAGTTTTAATATATGACAAATAAATTGGAATTTCATCTAAACATTGATTTATTTTAGTAATTCAGCTAAGAAGTCGAGTTTTGCACATGGAATAGATTTATTAGACACAGAAAAATACACATTATTTTTCTGTTCATTTTGATGAACTTTGCTTAAAGCTAATGAAAACTAAAATCCAATTTCCTAGAAAAGAAGAATATTTGTCACACTGTCAACTGTCCAACTGACCAACAGTTGTCATTTTGCTCTGTAAGACGCTTGACATACATTGGTAATTTTTCAAGAACAATTTAGGACAAAGAATATAACAGTTCTGAAGCCAATTTTCAGGATACATCCATGTGAGATGGCTCTTGAAGTAGGGACTTCAGCAGCAGTCCATGTCTTATGAATCGCTGCTGAAGTCTTTCTCTCAAGGCTGTTGTAACCCCTGCTGCTCGAGTTAATTTTTGTACTGAATGTTTCCCTTCCAGTTAACTTTCCAATAACCTGCAATTCTTTTTGAAATTGCCACAGCCTGTCTACTGGAAAGCTGTCAAGTCAGTAACCTTTCCTATAATTTTGTAGGCTGTAACATTTATATAATAAAATCCTTCTTGTTATGTAATGCAACCTTCAAATTACCAGAGAAGCTATATTGTGGGTTTTGTCAGCTGTAGGCCATATTTGATCAAAATTAAAACCATACAAGTATCACACAATTTTCATTTTTTGAATTGAATGAATGACACAAATTAACTTGGCGATTAAATTCAAATTTAATTGGATGGAGTTAATGTTGCTCTATAGAGGTATTATCACAACTTTACTCAAAAATGATTGTAGTTTTTTCTCAGATTCGTCACAATAAAGGATGTTTGGGTTTTTATGCTATTGTGTTATCCTCTGATGTGTACAGAAAAACATGTTGGACTTTGTGTTTGCGGTGGACGACCCAGTGACATGGCACACTATGAATTTGCTTCAGAATCGCAGACACTACTCCATCCTGAAAATACTGGGGCCCACCAAAATCAGCTCCATACAAAATGACTATGGAGCTTCTGTTTACTACAACACACTCGTGCCTATTGATGGAAGGGTAACTCACAAGATCATTACAAGACTGATGTTTATTTTAAAAACATGGCTTATTTTATCTGTTTACTAAATGCTTCTCTGTATTTTAGATAATTAAATATGGAGTGATTAGTACGGACTCATTGATTGACGACCTCATGCACTGGAAGACCATGTATGTTGCTGGACGTCTTCACAAGCCGGTCAGTTTGGATGATATCAGATTTTTTTTTGTATATAAAGCAAACAGATTGTTGACCAAAATAAAACCTACTTCATGAACAAGGCTTCTACTTTGGCTAAATAGTGTTTGCATGAATCCTGTTCTCACATGCTCGCTGTGTATTGTCCTTGTAGGTGAAAATGTTGGTACAGAACGAGAACGGGAAGCTCCGTGCTGCTCTGGTATCCAACCTGAAGAGCGCGGTTATGGCCTCTTTCCTTATGCTGCCAGAAAGCTTCACAGAGGAAGAACTTTTTCTGCAGATCGCTGGACTTTCTTATGCTGGTATGAATCTTGGATAGCTACTTAAAACTCAACAATACTGTTGACTTCAGAATTTATAAGATTTGTTTTTCCAGAGCAGTTTTAATAATTACAGAGTGTTAAAACTAATTACTGTTCAGCAACAGAGCTATTCAGGTCTTTGAAAAAGTTAGTTATATGTTGATTAAGTTGACTTTTGAAAGTAAATGCTTCTAAGATTTTTATACTGATTTATATACTGTTGTATTGAATGTGCGGCATAGAGGCATGTAAAATAACCAGGATATTGTTGACATTTTCTTTACTTTTTATAGACTTGTTTTGAAAGATAATATATTTGTGACTTTGAAGGAGATTTTCGGATGAAGATCGGAGAGGACAAATCCAAAGTGTCCAATATCGTCAAGGACAACATTCATCATTTTAGGATTCTTTACAGCAACATCCTCCGGGACTGCCCTCAGGTGGTCTACAAACCTCCACAAGGAAGACTTGAGGCACGGCAAGCTGAAAACTTTATCACAAATTTATCACAGCCACAAGAAATGCATTTTATCGAGATTTTTTTTGTACTTTTTAAAAGTTCATTATTTGTCTAAATACAGTATTGTGCAACCCTAAGCAGATATTCTTGCAATTTTCCTAGTTTGCTCTCCACCTGCTGCCACTCCTTGTTACACAAAAGAAACTGTCTCCACCTCCAGGCACCACACCACCCTGGATTAAACTGTCTCATAAGGGAATAGGAGGAGCATTTAAGAATCTGGCACTGTATGCATGTTAGATCTTTTCAGTGAACATTGTAATACGTTTGAACAAAGTATATTCAGTCCCCAGCAGTACGCATCGGTTATTACTATTAACCATTGTCTTTGGGTTATGGACAAGGTTTAGCTAAAAATTAGCAAATGGAGATTAAAACTTATGCTCTAGAGATTTTGGAAGAACCACATAGCAATAATCAGAAAACTAAGCAGGTTCCAACATGTTGGAGCCCATCATTACTTTGGGATCAATATACTTTTGGATTGAATTAAGTCCGTCAGTCTTTCAATAGCAGTTAGATGCAGTGAGCTGATTAAAGTTACTATCTAATAATGTTCTTTTTTTATGCACCAGTGTACATAATGTGGATAGTTGACTAGTGGCGTTGACATTAGCGTTTTAAGCTACTATTAAAACCTGAGTTTTGGTATTTCATCTCTTTCAGAGAATCCCCTGCTGTGAGGTCTATTAATGAATTGCAGCTATAGAAAGAGTGAAAAAACATCTTTGGTGAATGTTTTCTGTAAAATGTTTCAGACAAAGCCTCCTTATGGGCAAACACCTTTATCTGCTGCATCTTACTAATTTAAATAAATAAACAATAGTCACAACATTACTGAAATCTTTAAAAGCCAGAGAAGGATTTAAAACCAATAGTTTTAATGTTTTACTTCTTAGCAAACTATTCAGCTAAGAAAATGTTCAAAGAACAACCAGAATGTGCAGAACTAGGTTGTACAGTATGTTCACCAAGAAGTACAGACAAACACGTTTTTCCTCCACAACCTGTGTATAACTGGAACAGTCAGATGCAATTTTCAGGATTAACAGTGTAAGCTCAGAGAGTCACTGAAAAAAACTCCTAGTTCTGTATGAGAGTATGTTAGAATAGGTGGTGCTTCTACTTCACATGATCTTTTATTCTTTTCAAAAGTCAAGAGGGACATGTTTAACAAAAGCTCAAGCTACTTTTTATGTCTTTTATAGAGATATAAAACTACTTTTTATATCTCAACGTAATTAAATTGAGTGTTGTTGCAAAAAGCAACATATTTGATTCGACACATTGAATAATACCTTGGGAATGTGTACTGCTCAGTGGTCACTGTATTTGTTATTTCTGTCACGCAGAAATAACATAGGCTATCATATGTGCAATTACTAGGCAAAAAAATGGTGTAGTTTTAGGACTACATAAAAACATTACGTTTTTCATAAAAAATGGGGAAAATGCTCATTTCCCATTTTAAAATTGGATTTTGCTGTTAGATCAAAATACAGACATACTGTTCTGTACCATTGTATCTGTGCCTTTTTTGAGAAAGAAACATTTTTTATCATCAAGAAACTGGTGTTGCACTCAACCTGACAAAGAAATTTTCACTGTTCCTCTGTCCTGCTTCATGTACCTGTCAGATTTCAGCACCTTCTCACCAGAAATGAAGAAAATAAGTAAAAAAAAAAACCCAAACTGCTAAAGCCTGTCACAATCATCCCACAGATGGCTGGAGATGAGATCAAAGTGGCTGTTAGCTCTAGCAGGAAAAACAGGTGGGCTCTTTGACAGGGCTTGTCTACATCTGATTATACGTATTGCAAATAATTCATCAATTGATTGGATGGAGTACTCGATTAATTGAAGCAACTTCAATTATTACTGAAGCGCTTTTTAAAATAACAGAAAATCCCCCAAAATTTAAAACAACAATACTCCGATATATGCAAGACTTGAAAATAGGTAATTGGAACTGCTGCGCCTCCTAGCCAAAAACCAGTTTTTCAGCTCAAATAATTCCTATTGTCAGTCAAGATGTCTGCATCTCTGAATTATTCTAATTTGTGTTCTGCAGGTTGACAAAAGTCCTGAAGGCCAATTCATCCAGCTGATGGCCCTGCCCAGAACTCTTCAGCAGAGGATCACAAAGCTGGTTGACCTTCCAGGGAAAAACCGTGACGTGGAGGAGATCCTGCTGCAGGTGGCTCAGGACCCCGACTGTGGAGCTGTGGTGCATCAAGGTATGTGGAAAATGTGATAAAAAAACCAAACTAAAACCTGGTCTAAGATAGGCTCTAGTACAAGGATTTATACTAAAAAGACACTTAAACAAAGTAGATGAAATCAGTAGAGTTGTCTACCCTTATAGTGATAATACAGGTGACTTTACTTCAAGAGACCAACAGATGAAGCAAATGCTGTTTTGTCTCTCCTTTAAAAGCAGTCATGCAATCATGCTGCTGACTGAGGTGTTCTGTTGTTGCTCTTCCACAGGTATCTCATCGATTGTTAAGTCCTCCAGCATAACACAGAGTATCAAAGGCATTGCTACAGCTGGTAAGAACTCCTACAGTGTCTCTGTAGTCTTCCAAATAAGCTAAAGTAATAACACTACACTTTTGATAAAGCACTTTTTTTACACTTTGTCCAGCTCAAAAGCTACAACTTTGGTTTTGAAATGTTATCTAAGAAAAAAAACCTCAAAGATTTTCTGCTAAATCTGTTATCTTTCCTGATACCGATCCTTAAATTTAGATCCTTTAAATTCTTTTCTATTCTACTGTTTTTTTAGGTAGTGTGTTTTTAGGAATTTTTCTTACTATGTGAAACTGTCTTGATGAGGATTTTGTGTCCTGGTCCTGTCAGGTTTACGGAAGACCGTCTCCTATAGCTCCAAAAAACTGATGAAGATGTGGAAGAGTTGGAGGAGGAAGCAGTCAGTCTCACAGATCTCCTGATGCAGATTGCTAGGAATTTTTCACTTCTTAGTTATAGATAAATAATCCGGGCTATGTCTTGTACCACTTTGTGTGTATGGTGTGGAAGTCTCTCTGCACTTGTTCCGTCCCATTAAACCTCCGATGGCTGCAGAAGAAACCATTACATTTCCAGAACCAGACTGAAAATAGGTTTCATAGTTGCACATACAGCCGTCGGATACTGCTGAGAGGGTCAAAGGAAAACTCTGCTGATAAAAAGGTCACTGAACCTGTGTGAACATTTACCTCAATAAGTTTGGTTTCAGTTAAGTATCACATTTATGTGTTTTTTTTTCTATTGATTGTGAGTCTTGCTTTGGGTTTCATCCCTGGCAATCACTTTGCCAAAGATTGGTTGAATTTGTATATCTTTCCTTGTGTCTTTATTCATACACTGCAGTTTTCTGATGGGAAGCTGCCTCAACTGTCTTTACTCTGTAACTCTGGAATGATGCAGTAAAAACAATTTAGAAAAAAAACTGTTTTTAAAACACAGCAACAAGTCAGCTGCTTTGCAAAACTAAGTTCAGTAAAACTGAAGGTCCTGAATTAAGAAAGAAGAATTTTGACCAGACATAAATATCTCCATTCAGCCTCTTCATTGCATTTTAACATAGTGTTTCTACCCTTTTGTAAAATGCTTTGGTTACCATTAATGTAGACTTAACTCTAGTTGCTCAACATATGGTACTCAACACAAAGATACTGAGATTTCATTGTTCTATTGAAATCAGATTACACAAACATGCATTTTTTATTAATCATTTTTGTTATGCTGTGATTTTTCAAAAAATAAAATCATGTTTAATTTGTTTCATAACAGTTTTTAGTGAAGTGCAGTGGGAGGTAGGAGACTATTTTGTACTTCAATGGGCTCAGGCATAATTGGTTAACACATTCATGGGGAAAAAGAAAGTACATCCTGTTCTAAGGTCAAGTATCAGAACAAAATAAAAGCTATCTGCTCCTTGCCAAGTTTTAGGATTATTTAAAGCTGACCTCAAAGACATGACAGATATGACAGATATGACTTTGAGCCATTGATTTTTTTTTCTGACATTCATTCAAAAACTGCTTATGTATTCTAGAATATAATTCAATATGCAATATAATTATCTATGCAAGTCTTAATCTTTAATTCCAGTGAAAAAAATGTAAACTTTTTTGCCTAACTGTTTTGTTCAATGACTGGCTTCTGCGGTTTACATCATGAACAGATGATCTACAAAAGACAGTAGGAAAAGTCTGAAATGCCACAACAACAAATGGGAACTTCCTATCCACTGGTAACTACATTTAAAGCAGTGTTCAGCAGAATGAATGTAATGAAAACACTCAAGAAAATGAAACAAAATAGAAAACAGTGCTGTGACATTGTGATACAGCTCAGTGAGTCTTCTGGTTCAACCACTTGTGTTTGTTTTGTCCACCTAACAGCATTACATCATGAGTCACACTTTACTAATCGACACCTGAGTCATCCAGCAGCACTGGAAACTCCTTTTTCTTTTCTCTTTAACTGTTTGTAATCCACCAGCTCTTACTGTATGTTTCTTGGATGTATGTTTCTTGTTGGTCAACATTTTTGTAGCACCACGTTATGCAACTGTTTTGTTAAAAAAGGAAGACTAAGGTTGCTGGATTATTATTTTTTTTGTACTGGCTGTTGTGACCTTTGTTTGATAGTGAATTGACTGGAGAGAGGGATAGAAGATGACATGTAGGAAAGATTATCAGGCCAGGACTCGAACCCCCGACGTCCGCTTTGAGGACTCCACATGTGGGTCATGCCCAACCCCTGAATCACCACATCACCCCACATGTGGTATTGGGACAAGATTAATCTTAAACACAATCTCTGTTTTATGCTCATCTATTCTCATCTCAAGAAAAAGCTCCTATTTCCATATGCTTGGAGGTACTTCATGACTTGTGGACTTGTGGCTTCCTTTGAGCAATGGTGTGCTTTGTGCCAGTTTTCCATATTAAAACACACACTGGAGTACATGAGAAATAGAAGTCTTAAGAACAGATTTCACCCACTTAATCTGTGGGTCTCTACTCCTCGTTCCTACCAGTTATTATGGGCTTCTTTGTTCTGGTTTTCATTTTTGAGGGTAAAGGTTTGCAAATATGCATGTTTATGTAGACATTAACATGTTGATGTTTATGTCTACATAAACATCAGTGTGGTGAAATTGAAAGGGGTAGTAGTGCTAATACTCAAATAAAGCCCTTTTTAAAGTCCAGAATAATATATTTTTTAAATGTCCCATCTTGGGAAAACTACTTTCTATAGATGTAGAAAATAAATGTTTCAGCAGCAGATTTACGCCTTGCGACAGTAAATGTCAGCATACTTCCTGCCTGGTTCTGAGCCTCTTTCTCTGCTGTTGAAGGAGATAACGTGAAGCCCTCCCCGGGTCATAGTAATGCGCACAGGACAGCTGTGTGATGCAATGCCCCACCATCATAATGTATGCTGATATCACTGCCTCAGAGCTCTACCAATCAGCGCACTTCACTTTCACCACCTGCTAGGAACTGAATTCCATCATTCCAGGCATTCCTGCTCCCTCCCTCCCTGCTTCTCTCCCTTCCTCCTCCTCCTCCGCCTCCTCCTCCTCTTCGTTTACAACCAAGTTTGTCCCGACAGCTCTGCTACTATTGTCTGTGCTTTTTTCACCGCCGCTTTTTTGTTTTCTCTCTCTCTGGGAATAATATTTTATAATAAATATCTATTTTATTTTATTTCTCACCCGGATATTATCCTACTGGAAGGCACCAAAGTGGCGCTTGAAGGAGGTAGGTGTTTGGTAAATAAGAAGTTGGGTCTGACTGATTGTTTCGGGTTCGCAGGGTTGAGAGTGCCATTCACACGAGGCATTTAGGGCACAAATTCAGTCCGGTTTCTGAGAATATTCGGCGTGGGAGTCGACTCTTTGCGAAGACATGTGCGATAGTGGGACGGGAACACTTCACGAAAAAGGTCGTTTGAGATTTCATTCAGGAGTTGACGCTGCTCTGGCGGATTCCCAAACTTTCCCATGTCAGTAGCTTTAATTTAGCCACATTCTTTGGATATCTGTTGTAGCTACTTCAGTGTGTTGGAAAGTAGAGAGAGTGAAGTCCCTTATCACAAATCAAGTGCATTTCCTGGTTGCTGCTTGTTTCATTTTGCAGGATCATTGCAGTAGTATTCCTTCCTGGATAAAGGGCGCACTGAGTCAGGCTTGTATAAATACACCGAACCACCTGTAAGCCGATATTGGATTTCACTGTAGCACAGTTCAAACAATTAAAGCGTGGGGATATTTCTTAAAGCGCATTACTGTAAAAGCAAGGACATTGCTGTCATAATGTTGCCTGAGTCCCCTATTTCTTGCAGAATTGAGGGAATGATGGTATCTGAGGAATGTCAGAAAAAGGAAGAGAAGCACGCTGGATATTTCCCCCATTATTTTTTTATTCTTTAATATCTTTCATAGCACAGTTAGTTGGACATTGCAAAAAAAAAAAAAAAAAAAAATCCCCTAATACTCTAACAGTAATTTAGGAAACTAAAAGCAATAAATTATTTGCAAGATTGTAACATTTCTGCAGTAGTCAGTCATGGTCTGAGTTATATGCTGCATTATTACTAAATTAATGTGCTGACACATTGAGTTAGGAAGCCTTTCATTGTTGTAGATCTGTTTTGCCAAGTGTGCACTTTATGTGTTGCTTGTTTTGATGACATGTTTATTCCTTTTCTGTGTGCTTAGGATTTCAGTGGTTTTATGGATATCACGCTTGCATTTCTTTGCCTGCAAAGAGAACAAAAATACACAAACAGCAAATGGATCATCTCATGTAAAGCAGGATTTGTTTAAGATGTTTCGTAAGCCAACAAGAGTTGTCATTAAAGTAGCAAACTCAGAAGTCTGAATTTCTATAAAATGAAGATAGTTGGCCTGTTACAAACACACCAGTGCATCATATTTGCCGTTCATTTAAGCTGACATGACATGGTTTTATTAAAAAAGAGAAAACAATTACTGGAGCTACAAAATATAGTGTATCACAATCTTTATTTCAACATTGTCTGCAAATCTCATTACATGTGATATCTGATAGGATACTGTAGTGTAAACACATATACCGGCCAGTAATAAAGTTATAGAGCGGTATAATAGAGCATGCTTTCAAACATAAGTTAAGGAGTGAAAAGCTAAATATTTACTGGGCTGATAATAGACTAATCATAACTTGTCAAACATGATTTTTTATTGTTATATGACATAAATTGATGTCAATCAATCAATTACGTACATACTGTTTTGGGCCTTTTTATCGTGCACTTACTGTAGGTTATTGGTTTAAAAAATAACATTATCCATTAGATTTAGCCAAGAAGACAAAGTCTGAGATGCCTTCTAACAATATGTACTCTAAACAAAATTGGGTTATTTTATGATGAATGGTTGTATATATTGTTTTGTATGCAATAGCTGTTGTCAACAAGTTAAAACACTTAAGGTGTAAAAGTGTTTTCTTTACATGCAGAGACCCCTGGAAGAGTTTTGCCACCTAGTGACTCGACTTCCTCTCAAATTCACTGTCTTTTGTGTAGATCCAACTCTGCGCACAGCAGTTTTGACATTTTGCCCTCTCCTGTCTTTCAGGCATCCAAGCATGGAGACCCCACTGGATGTTCTGTCAAGAGCAGCATCATTTGTTCATGCAAATGACGAAGAGAGTGAGTACAATCAAACTAAGCCCCTCCTGCTTTTTCATGCCCACAGAGGTAGAGCTCCACCACCTCTGTTTTACTCCCTTCCTTTCCTGTTACGCTGTTGGAAAGTGATTTATATAATTAGAGCCGCATTACATATGGACAAAGTCCAACAGTGGGCTCAGACGCAACCCTCTGCCTTGTTTTCAGCTCTGAGACAATAGGCGGCTTTGTGCCTCTCCAGCTTGCAGTTTTAAGTCCACAGGCAAATAAGACCAACCGCCTTCAACTGCCATTAGCTGTGATGTTTGCTTTCAGTGGAATCAAGGCGGGGTGTCTGTGTCTGACATCCTTCCTTGTTCATCCAGGCTCCAAACTACCTGCATCCATATCTAATTTGTGCTTAGAGGCATTTGAGAAGGAAAAAAGAATGTCTCAGTTTAAAGAGCGTGATCAGTGGTTTTCAGCAGGCTGCTGTACAGTTGGGAGGTCTCAGACCTGAATTAGTGGATGCCACTGATATATGATGTGCTCCAGTAGAGGATATAGTTCAGTATTTTAATGGTCTGAGATGCGGTTTTCTGTAGTTGCTGGTGATGTTACATAACTCCTCTGCTTATAACAGGTGGATATTTTCAGTTATTGTTTTATAAAACTTATTATATATGTTTTCTACATTTTTCTTAAATGTTGACTCCCAAAAACAAAACAAAAAATGTTTTACCTGGTAACCAAATTTGCTGTTGTGTCCCTTTCACAGAAAAAGATGAAAGACTCCAAACAGCTAAATATACACCAGTATCGTGAAGATACAGTCTTAAGACCACTGAATTCCTGCATAATATAATTACAATAATTTAGAAGTTTTTTTTAATGCAGGCCTCCTGTCCTTCAGGGCAGATGTTGTCCTGCAACTTTTGGATGTGCTTCTGCTTAAACATAATTTAATTAAATAACTAGTTTATTGTGTGTTTTGATGAGGTAACTGTTTTCAGTTTCATGTTTGTAGTACCAGGGACCCGTTTACAAACTGCAGGAATTTGGCCAGTTGAGGCCTGAGCATCTGGTAAATTTCTGCAGTGATTCATGCCCTGTACCAGTCTGTCGTTGTGAAGCGAGAGCAGAGTCAAAAGACAGAGCTCTCGATTTACTGATCGATCAATGTTCCTACCCCAGATAAGTGGAAGACAATGGACAGATGGATAGTGTAATATTTTGTGGTTAAAAAAGTTAAATAATAATAAGTAAGTACTTTCAGAGAGATTTGGCTTTAAATTGTCTGTCTTTAACTCAGCAAAGTGAGCTGAAAATCAACTGCTTTGCAGTTGTGATTAAGTTGTCCTGGGAGTCCTTCAGCCTGCTCCCCTGCAGTGCTTTGGTTTTTCCCCTCAGCGCTGATGTCACTTTTAGTCATGGGCTCTTTATGGCCTGTTTGTTTGAAGACAATGAACTTAATTTGTCTCCACAATGTTGTAAAAACTAGAGAAAATAAGATGTGCCAAGCTTGCCCATGAGTTAGTCTAAGTAAACTAGCCCAGCAGTCTTTTTTTTCTTTTTAAAGTCAACAACCTGAATGCATTCATGTCCAGTCCTGGTAATGAGTTGCTGCAGAACAGGGAGAGGCTCAGACTTACCTTTAGCTCACTGGGACTGAGCCAAACATTTCAAGGCCAGGATATCATGCAAAACTCCAAATGAAGAGCTTTTTTTTTTTTTTTTTTTTAAAAATACAAGTTCTCTTTTAGTTGCTTTCACAAATGCTTCCTGTGAAAAATGTAATCAAACATGAATATTGCATTGTTCTACAACTTGTCTGTACAAAGGGAAATTTACTAATGGCTTACAGAAATATCTGTTGGTTAAGACCAAGATCTTTTTTGAATATAAGATCTTATAAAAAGCAAAACAAATCTGTCACTATTTTGTATTTTTATTTTTTTTTTAACATAAAGCCAGTCTTCTTTTAGAATGTTTTTCATACATGTTTTTAGTTAAAATTCAGTGTCATCCTCTGTATTGATACATACATCACCCCTGAAGGAAATATGTTCTGGAAGTTTTTTACAGTCTTAAGATAAATTGTTTTTTGGCCAAATGCACCCTGATACTGCACACTGTGTACTGAAGCATGTGTCTTAAGCAGCAAAGTTATTTAGTCTGCTCTAATAGACATGAAGCAGGAGAACCTGCTGATCGGAGAAGGATTAGTCTGGCTGCTCTGGGGAAGAGAACTTAAAAATTATTTATCTTGTGGTCATTGTCCAGCATCTCTGTGTGGTTTTGACTGAGCCACATCAAAAGGTGTATTTTCTTTCCTGACAGTAGTTTTTTGTTTTGTATATTCTTGATAACTCCAGATGGACTGTAATCCTGGCTTTATCATATTTTAGATAACTGTATAGCCATAATACAAAGCTTTTTAGATTGAATTCAGAAATTTTCTTTGAGTGTTAATTATGCAAACTTTTGCATATGTATGTTGCATTTCTGTGGCATATGAATACAAATGACTCTTTATCTTTATCTTTCTTCCTACTGCATTCTGTGACATACAATGGCTGCCACAGAATTTTTGCACGTCCGAATATTACTTGTAATATTCGTCATAGATGCAAGATAATATTCACCACTTTCAGAAAATGTACAAACATGCTATGTCAATGTTGCAGCAATAGTCCATTAACAAGGTTACTTAATATGCTATATCCCTGTGGAAAATTACAAAAACCTTTTTAGACTTAAGTTTGAATGTTTAAACTGATTGTAAAGATTGCATGCTTCTAATTAAGTTCCTTTTTTCATTTGGTTGTCGATGCAAAAAAGTCATTTGTCACAGCATAGGAAAAAAATCAAATAAAAAATTTGGGCTGTAATTATAGAGGCACATTCTCAGTCACAGTTAGCTACCTTTCAAACCGTCTGGAAGAAACACTAATCACAGGTCCTAAGTCTGGCCATCCTGACCATGGATGTACAGTAATTGCACTCTTACTAAAAAAGCAAAACAGGAAGTAAACTATGCCTTATATTTAATGGTGGATGTGGGAAATGCTTAATATGTGTTGTGGACCCTCCATAACAATTTTGGTGACTGCTTGGAAGATCTTGCTGCATGTGCTCCACCCTTCCTGGAAGCAAACCTGTATTTGAAGATGGTCTGGCTTTGTACTCCGTATCCATGGATGATGCTTAAAAGTTTGCAGTATAGTGTTTTCTTTTTATATACTTATATTAATTTCATTGTTGTGTGCTTGACTTTTCTCAATCAAAAAGAATATTTCTGGTTCCTTATTGTCAGACAGTTCTTTCCAGATACGGTGGTTTTAGCTTATGTGGAATAAATGGACCTTTTTTTTATGTGAGTCAGAACAAAGGAACTAGTGCCAAGAGAAGGTGGTTGGCTGAGATGTCTGCTGCGCCCTCTGCACCAGTTTGCAATGCTGAAATCCTTCTTGTTTGTTTATGGAATAGACTCACAGTCACAGACACACACCCTTACCGAACACCCCCTCCTCATTGTTACAGTTTCCATGGTTTGTTCAAACACTGACAGGCTTTTCCTAACTTTTTGTGTGGGTATGCTCCAACAAAAACATGTCTCCTAAAAGAGATCCATGGTCTGTTTCATGAGGTAACACTGTGACGTGTCGAGAAAATGCCTTGGAACATTTTTTTCTGGAACCATTCAGTGCATTTTAGTTATCTCTGTCTCGTGTTCACATTCAATTTTGATTAAGAAAGTATTTCTAAAGAAGAAACTTAAAAAAAAAACATAGCTGCAAAGACCAGTCAGGGCCAGTTGGTATTAATTTATGGGTATTCACATTTAATGAAGTGAAATTTGAGATTTTGCACTGGGGTGCTTTTTCAGAACCTACCAAGAAGTGAGAAAGATTGTGTGTGTGAGAACTGTTATGATTGCTTGGCATGAGGTGGGATGAAAGATTTTGATTTACTCAGCTTCTTCAGCAAGGTGTAACTTGCTGAAGCAAGGTGTAACTTCAGCAAGTAAAAAACATTTACTTAGCTTCTTCAGCAAGGTGTAACTTTTCCTTCTAATCTGCACAGGTTCAATGCAGCCCTTGTAATAAAACTCTTACAAGTCGATGTAAATCTCTGTGCTGCAGATGCCGAGATACATTTGTCTATCTGTGAAGACAAGTTTGTGGTTTTGGCTTTGTAGGGGACTTTGACTTTAGATTAGCTTAAATTGTAAGATTTGTGTGGTGCATTGTTGAATGAATGAATAACCTCACTTGTCAAAACAAAAGGGGAAAGAATAGTAAATCATTGAAAGCAATCTTGACCACCTCTTTACTTTTTTTTATGCTGCATTAAACAACTGTCATCAAATATAGTATGAGCAGAACAAATGTATTGTAGTTGACGGTTAGTGCACTTAAAGGAGTTTTTTCCAAAATGCATCTTATTTACAGCAATATTTGAGAAACAATAAATTTGCAATGTATTGTGTACCTCTAGCAACAGTGATGGTCAAAAACAAAAATAAAATCTCTATATAGAAGGATATATGCTAGACCCTTAAATAATTCACTCTGTTTTCCAGAGGATGAACATTAATAGGCGAAATCAGTGGTGGTGTTGTGTGTACTGCAAGAATGCTATAAGCTGTGCTAGGCTAATGGCTCTGCTACCTGTCCTGAGTGTTTAGTCATGGTAGTATTCTCAGCAGTTCCTTCAAGTAAATGAAATGTAAACTCTTTTTTTTAACCTATGATTTAAAATAGGCATCTTCTCCCTCTTATGAACTTATGAAACCATACAAGCCATGCAAATCAAACCAGTTGCTGTGCGTGTATCCAGGTTTTTGAATTACATCTTGACCTCTAATTTATGTTAAGAACCAGTGGGGGGAAAGGGAAGAGTTATAAAGTAATTAGCTGGGTACAGTATGGAGCGTACTGGCACACAGTGCAGCTTGCACATCTTTTATGTGTGTGCCTACAATAAAAATCTAAAAAGGCTGCAAGCTTTATTATCTGCAGCGGTACTAGTATTATATTGCCTTTTTTTATCAATCCCCTTTGTCTCTTCAAAGATAATCTTGTACAAAATTATCAGCTTTTCTTTGAGGGTCAGAGTTTTCTGCAAGATTGAATTCAGGTGCTGAATTCAGATTAAATTAATATATTGTAAGCTGTGAAATGTCTTGTATTATTTGGGACCAAGTGCCTTCTACCATCACACAATCTGAATTTTGTTTGGAAATGCGAGACAGGTAGTGACATTCATGGTCGAACTGCTATTTTAAAGGAAGGAGTCAGGGAAGTTCTATCAATACAAAATTAAATGTAGCTAACTATTTTGTCTTTTCATTATCCGTTTACGCAATAAACTGTTCTTTCTTACCTTAGTTTTAATAATTTTATCATACACTTTTTTTTAGCTCTCGTATTTAAACCTCAGACTGGTGTGACATACTGGGCACAGATGAACTTGTATTGATGGACACACACAACATTATACCAGGCCTTTCCACAGAATTAAGTAACCCTCTAACTAATCATGAAAGACTTCCTCCAGCATCTTCAATACTTGCTGCCTTACCGTATGTATTTGTTGTTGTCATCATCCCCCAGGCTACATTTCTCCCTCTGTGCCTCCACAAGCACAGATCTGACTCATCTGTTCTGTGCACATACACGTATTCTCATGTACACAGACAGGCACAGAACCATTATATTACGGTCAACAATTTGTCAGACAGGTTGACAGGTGTTCATTAAGGCTCCAGGCGCTAGAGGTCAGCATGGTCATAGGTCAAAAGTTACACTATGGCAGTTACAAGTCAAAAGATTAAGGACAATCAGCCCTTGTTTTCTCTAGTTATTTTTAGATTTGGTCCAACTTCTCACAGTCTCCTTTCTAAAATAGTGATTTTAAAGCTATTTAATCTGTTTTTCGTTTGTCAATTTTTATGCTTTTTCATCTCTTCGCTGCTCTGGATCATGAATATCAGGCCTTTCAAAACAAAACAACCTAAAGAGTTTTGAAACGTTTAGCATATTTTTGCATTATACAACTTGAAATATTTTCAGAATAGAAAAATGGTCAAATATTTCTACATCACAGCTATTGTGATTTATAAATATCACAATAGCAGTGATATTAATAACATAGCCAAATCTGTAATAGTACTGCTTCATATTTCAAGAATCAATGGTTAGCTGATTATATTTAAATTTATATTTATATATATATGACCCTAACTATATAACTATAATTCTCTCAATACACAGTGCACTAGACAAAATGATATAAAAAAACCTTCTGAGAAGAAGTTGGAGTTGAATCTTTTTCTTCACATATTTTTAAAGAATGTGCCATAAAGGTTAAACCTTTGGCTCCTGGTGCCTTTCTGCTGTTCAAGTGAAATGATTCATTTTCTAAATTTCCATCATACCACACATACTTTACATTCCTTTACTTTTGATAGCACTCAACATAGTTGAGGAGGATGAAATGAAATGCCATTGCAACATCCATCATGGTTAACCTTTGTGGTTCAGATAGGTTATGCCTGTTGTCTACAATATCCAAGTTATGTTTTTCACTATAATGAGATGTTCTTTTAAAGCAAACAGAAGAGTTTCCAGAAAACTCAAAATAAAGCAATTTCTTCCTTTAGAAAATGTGAATATTCATGCTAAAAGTATGTTGGTTGGCTCAAAAGTACGTAACTGTGATGCATGTCATACTTCTCACCGGGTGAACTCTCTGGTAAGGTTGTGTCCTGTGTGGAGTCGCACAGAATAGAGTTCTGATGACACAATGCTTCTACTCCCCTTCAAGACTCACTGACTTGAATAAATAATGAGCCACCTGGAGTCAGCTTGCTACCAGCTAATTGTTAGCATGACAAGAATGTTGTTATAGGTCAGGGCATCTGATGGGAGCAACAGTCATTTTCCATGACCAGAAATAGGATCTCTTTGGCAAGATGTGTTTGAGCTGCCTGGCCATCCTTAAATTAGCTACTAAATAGACCTACCTCAAGATCTTGGTCACAAAGGTGGAGTGTTTAAAGCCATTGCCGATGTTGAAAAGAGAAAATGTATTTCTTTTATTTGTAGTGTATAAATCTGTCACTATCAGTCACTAGTAATTTTTACAACTTCTATCACAAAGTTAACATTATTGACAAATCCAGGATTCTCTTGAATTTAATTGCATAAATAGAGAACATTTAACTAATTTCAATATCAAAGTGAATTGACTGGATTGTTTAACTAGAATCCATATTTTCAGATGACATGTTGTGAATTTGTGCTATAAAAAATAAACTGCATTTAGCTGAATTTAACAGAATAAATGGATCTGAATATAATTGCTTGCCAGAATTTTATTTGTACAAAAAATTTGAAAGCCATGTACTTTTTCTTCAACTTCACAATTTTGCACTACTTTGTGTTCATCTATCACATAAGATCACGATAAAATACATCATAGTTAGTGGTTGGGAAGTGAGAAAATGTGAAAATGTCTAAGCTGTGTGAACACAAGCATTGTAGCCAGTTATACAATATGTCTATAAAAGGAAAAAGAGATACCTTGTTAGTTTAGTCAATAATTGCTTATCTAAAAAACAAATACAGACAGGGCCACAACAAAATGTCCATTATAAATAAACAGAAGAAACACAACTCAGACGATGGAAGAAAAATGTAAGTCTGATCCATATGGATGTTTAAATCCTGCTTGATATGTAAAAGAATAATCTTATGGTATAATCACTTTAAAAAGCTCTGATATTGTTTCAGTACTATCTGATCTAACAAAGGGCAAAGTCCCAATAGATGAAACTGTCATGAATATTAGATTTGTAAGTAAATGATTACAAGTAATTATTTCAACAATGACAACTGCCTTTTGTGTATATTTTTCTCTTTTGATGTATCAGTTCAACCAGAGATGTGATTTTATAAATGTTTTGATTGATCAAGATAACCATTCAAATAGTTCTATCAGTGATTAGCTGTAATATATTAAACCGAGTCCATTTCTCCTTTGTTCAAATCACCTTTTAGTTATTCTTAAAACATGTGGTATCCAATAAATCTGTCGTCATATCAGCAATAAATCTGGCTGAATATGAGACATTTTTACACTATAAAATGTAAATTCTACTCTTTTTAAAAAAAAAAAAACATCTCAATTCTGCATGCTAAGAAGCACATACTTTTAAGTTTAATTACAGCACACAGAATGGAACAATTTTTTCTTGGTGTTTAAAAAGCTTTTGGCTGAGTCTTTGAGAGGCTTCTCTGCTTGTCTTGTACAGGTCTGGTGACGACACTGTTAAAGACTCCTGTCACAAGCTGAATAATAAACAAAGCTTTACTTGCTAACGACAAACACACATGGAGAAAACAAAGATGGGAAGTGAGTGACTCTCCACCAGTCACCTGTTGTCATTGTTTCAGTGTAGCAACATGATACTTCCTTCTCTGTGTGTGTGCTCAGGGACGTTTCAAACAAACACCCCCACAAAACTGAGATGGGGTTTCTTTAAATTCCAATATCCAATTTAAGCAAAAGATTTAGATAAATAACAGCAATAATCCAGTTAGAATCTGTGAAATAAAACTGCTAAATAAGAACTTCTACTGTTCTTTGTTTACAGCAAATGGACGTCATATTAAACTTTTCACAGCCACATTATTTGTGGGAGAGACATGGTTAACAGTCTGAACGCAAAGAGCTGAGAGGACAGATTTTTGACTTCGATTCATTATGTCACCATGTAAACAAGGCTGGTGTGGCCATATCGCAACACAGTTGTCTGGTAATCAAGTGTGTGACCTTTGATCTTTGCTAGTTTGACATCTCCTCTTCCTGAGTTGTTTCATAGGATAACACTTTTATGTATATTAAAGATAATTTGAAATGTAACTTTTTTTGGTTGGAAAATCAAATGCTGAAGGAAGCTGGACATTATGGCCTTTCTTTCCACGGTTTATGGATCCACATGTTGGGCGTTTTGCAGTTGATCTCATTTTGTTCCTCATCATTTCTTTCTAATGTTTCTCTTGATTGGATGTTGGATGGTAGATCCAGAGGTTTTGGTTAGTTCATATAAACTGGGTAGAAATTGATAATGCTGATCTAAGTTAAATTGAGAATCACAAATCTTAAAAAGATTAACTTGTGACTAGAGTGCAAGTTACATGACTTTGGGTTTGCATCTCTGTTTTTAAGTCTGTCAATGTTTTTTTGTCACAATATCAACTTGTAAATTATGCACTTACTTTGTGAGAAATATAATCTTTCTGAAATGGAAAAAAGAGTCTGGGTCATATCTCAGCTCTGGGGTTTTTTAGACAAATGGCATAAAGTAGTTTTAAGTTTTCCACTGCATGTCAAAGATTCCTCAAAACAGGTTTTCAGTTTTATATCTGCACAAGATATATATACTAAAAACGCTATTCTAAATTTAGTGGTTGTTTATTATTTGTGATTAATGTTGACTAAAGCAGTGCTTCTGTCCTTTCTCAATTATCTTTCTTAAGCAAAATGTGTAAATATTTTAGCTTTTCATTTTTTATTCAAGTCAGACCTGACCCTGATCCTGAGCTGATTATGAGACAGATCCCAGACTTCCTTGACATGATACCTGATAGACTCATGGACACAGCTTAATTTTGCTTTGTAATTCTCTAATGGGTTGACATTAAAATACTACAGAAACCTCTTCAGAAATTGTTTTAACGTTAAGCTTACAAGAAGAATTTAATAGTGAAGCACTAGCTCTTCTGCTTCATTCATAAATCTGACATTTTTGTTTTGATGAAGCCTTGGGAGTTGCTGGATACCTGGAAGGGCTAAGATTTTATACCTTATTTTATACAAACAATCCTTGAATAAAATGTTTTAAATACAGTTATTAATTAATTAATATAAGGGCATTAGGACAGACTTAGGAGTGTGTATGCTTGGTATTTGCTTCCTCATTGAAAAACAGCCCAAAGTTTACAGAAAACATGCGACTTAGCTTTTATTTTTATTCTTTTATCGACGGACTTCCCAAAACCTCCTTTTTTTCTCTCTCTCTCTTTTTTTTACTGCTGCACAATCAAATCCAAGTTTACTAGCTGACTACAGAGTTCAGCTGCAGTCCTCGTGCTTTGCAGGTGCCCTACTAACCCACAGGACGCCAGCTGTAGAAGAAATACTAGAGTTAAATAGACTCAGCCTGAAGTCGGCTCTTTTTGTGTGTGAAACTGGAAACAAAGGACACCCAATTAGACAAGGACCTGAGCTTTGAGCAACCATTAGAGAGGGTCATGCCACGAGGGAGGAGGGGAGATGCCTTTGTGTTCATGTGTACGAGTAAGTAGGAAGGGGGTAGGTTTTTTAAAAACTTTTTAGGAGGTACAATTTTACTTATTTATTAACTCAACATCATCTGTTTTCCCCCCAGTCTGTGTATAAATGTCATGACAAATGCATGTTTGTGTGTAAACTCAACATGCATTTGAGTTTACCCCAACTCAGTGATTCTCCAGTTAAATATGCAAATGTTGTCCTCCACCTTTTACACATTCTGTAATGATTCAAAGAACTTACACTAAAACTTTTCTTAAAAAGCATTTTTCTCTTTTCCCCCCCTCTTCTTGAAAATTCTTTTCAGACACCAGGGGGCAGAAGAGGGTCAGTCTAAAAGTAAAAACGAAGCCCAGTGGCCTGCTATTAGTTCCGGGATCTTTTAAAATCAATAAAACAACGTATTATTCCGTACATTTAAACCGAATTTTCCGTTTACAAGCATGTTATAGAGTCTATGAAACGCATACAATGCATTTCTAAGACTGAAATGTCTTTTTTTCTTTTTGCTTTGCTTTTTTCACCAAAAAAAGCAAAGCAAAAAGAAGCAAAGGACAAAATATAAAGTCCCTCAAAAAGCATTGAATGCAATACATAGGTGTAGAATCTCCATCTATTGATTTATATGTTACAATTTAAAAACTGTAGCTGAAAGAGTTAAACATTTGTAAAACAAGATATATCATATCTTTTTGCAGTTGCAGGGCAGTTTATCACTTATACCTTTCACAACTTCCATCTTCCTTATTTCATGTTGTCGCAAAAGTGACCTCGCATAATAACCAGTAGTGAGATATCACCTTTTATTACTCTGTTATAACCTTTCTCTGGAAGTGTTGTTTGTGCGTAAGTTGTACTTCAGTTATCTTTGGCATGCTTAATATTCACTGGTAGAACATGCAGCTAGCTTTTAGGAAATTATTTTCACTATGGCTCTAATGTTTTGCGGCTGTAACCCTCTGAAGTTCTGTCTCCCTGCCTTGCCCTGAGAGTAAGTCTTTTTTCTTTTTTTAAGGGGCTGATCTTCCGCATTAAACATCTCTGATATTTGAGGCGCTCCAGGGATTTTGCGAGCATGCCCAGTGCGCTTCTCTCAGCAGCACTGGAAACCACTGCTACAGCATAGGAGTCATACCAAGCATAGCCTGCGTGTCAGTGCAGTCGACTTACAGCTGGCTGTGAGGACAACTGACGCTACTTTTTCGCTTATTTTTCTACGTTCTTTATTGTCGCAATACGTCAGCTCATATTTAAGAGGGGGAACAAAAACAAAAATACCGCGAACCCATTTAAACAACAGCGAGGCCACTTTTTTGTTGTTGTTGTTTTGTTAACGGTTTTTTAAGAGAAGTAAAGTTGGAGGCTGGGCCTTTAGCTTTCTGACCGTCGCTTGAAAGAAGGAGAAAAAGCTGGTCTTTTTGTTGTTGTTGTTGTTTTAAATGAAAGCTCGATAAATGCATCTAACGAAGATGGACCTGTTGAACTACCAGTACCTGGACAAAATGAACAACAACATCGGTATCCTCTGCTACGAAGGTAAACACGGCTGTTTGTGGCCATTTTTAATAGCTGTTTTTAAAAACTTCATACTAGCTGCTGATGCTGTTAAAGCGTGAGGTTGCGTTAGCGACGGAGTTGGTCGAAGTTTTCCGATCGGTTCTTTGCTGGTGAGCTATTACTTATGAAACAATAATATGTTTTGTAAATGTTTAAAACCCTGGGAGAAACGGGGGTTCTTCTTTAAGTGTATTTTAGCAACGGTAGCTAACGGATAAGTACGATGTTTTATGCGTTCTTTGAGAGCAAAAGTTTTTTTTTTTTCACGTGCTGTCTGATTTATAGATTTTACCTTATTATTTTAATTGAGATTGGTTAATGAAATTCAGATTGGGTGGAATAACGTTGTTTATTGCGTATGGTGATTTATTATTGTTTTACAGTAGTTTCCGTTGTAGTGTAATTTAACAGTTTTAGATAAATCAGAATCTGGTGTTTGTTTTTCTGTTCCTGTAGTCATATTTTTTTATAGGAATATTTTCCTATCTTTCTATTTTCTCTGGGATAAAGGTTAGAGGTATGTTTGTCATGTAGGTGAAAAGCAGGAACCTTCCACAGTTTAATTCTCCTCATATCCAGAGCTGGATTAACATCTTTTGTGGCCCTGGGCAATAAAACTCGCTTACCCTTAAACTAACTACTGAAACTCAGTTTTACCAGAAGGCACAAAACATGTCAAACCCTTCCTACTGGAAAATACCATATTATTTATGATTACCAATGGCCAAAATAACCACTTTTTTATTCCAGGTGAACGTTATTATGATAAACCAAATTCACAAAGTAATTACAGTAAAAATGATTTACATACACATTTCTTACTTCTAACTCTGGTAATTAATAGTCTAATAGTGTTTTTAAGTATCTGTATAACAATAATAAACATCCATGATTGATTTCAAATTACTTTTTACCCAGATACGTAATCTTGGTATTGTTTAAATGTTTACGTTAGGATCTTTCAAATTCAATAAGTTTTGACGCAAAGCTGGGGGATACCTCAAAGTACGTATTACTTTTTCAATTTGTAAACACATCAGCAGCATATTTTATGAGGCACTCTATTTTAAGTTTTAGGAAAAAGTAGATCAAGTTTATAAGGAATAATTTCAGTGATCTCCTGCTTGTAGACATTATTTGCCATAATCACAATCATACTTCTTTAGAGTTCACTATGGCAAGTTCTAATAAATTCCAAAGTTTAACTTTTCAGTTTTTACAAAAAAAGTGGTCCGAAATGTCCAACCACACCATTACGACATGGTGAAAGAGAATAATGACCAGTATCTACAACATTTAAATCATTAAATGTGGCTCAGCATTGTTCCAGGAAAGCTGTAGATTCAGCAAGTAAAACGCTACAGATGCTAGGCCAACCCCAACTACACATTCACCAATCATGATGGCGTATTTTGACATTTTGATTTATAACTAAACAACATCTCAGGAGCCTTTTATTAAATTCCACATTGTTGGTTATCCTAAACTTGCATCATACTTTATTTTTAATCATCCATTGCCGCGGGTGCCCTGGGCATTTGCCCACATTGCCCCGTGGTAGATCATTTCAGTCATAAGACGGCTTCTATGGGGTTGATCATGCAAGTTCTTACCTGTCTTGTCCTTGAGTTGTTCTGCACCTTGGAAGTGAAATCTTCTATTTTGACATAATGGCTTGTGGTTTGGACACATGACAGAAATTTTAGACTGCTTCTCAAAAGCTTGCTTTAAAGATGTTGCAGATAAACCTGGCACTGGTCAATGATTGCTGTTAGATGAGCCTAATATTTATAAACTTCATTTACTAAAAAATAAAGCATTTACTTCAACTTGAATCCAGTTAATTGTTTTTTTTTTGTTGTTGATTTTGGTGAACTAAACTAAAATCTGTCTCTGTCATGCGCCTGCTGGTAAGAAAAAAGATAAAAGAACTGGCTAAAGAGCTTGGTGGTAAAGGGCTTTTCTTTCAGTTTCTTTAAGTTCAAACACATTGAGCCAAGGAAAGATTTGGAAGAACTGTGGGATGCTGTGGGTGTCTTGACTTGTTATTGTATGCATGAGCACACCTACTCAAACACATTTCCTGGCAAACACACATGCATGCTCATACTGGTGCTTTGTCTTTATAGCCTTAGATATATTCTAAAGCCATCACATAGTTGTCATTGTCGACACTTCTTTACAATCTCAAGCATTACAGTGTTTATTTAACATGTGGAGCCAATCACTTTGAGAAGAATTTGAATGCTTACGTTTGAGTCTGCTATACGTTTATTATGATTGTTTTTTTTAAGTTTGTTGAACTATCTTTCCATTCATACCATAAAGCAGCATTTCTATTTTTTTGAATGAGTCAGTAGTTTTGTGTTTAATTACCTTCTGGAACTGCATTTACTATAAGTTGTGGAGCTTCATCCAGTTATCCAAATATTTAATCTGAGTTTGATGTTTATGTTCCACTGATTACTGTAAATTTTACTTTCAGCTTTTAATCAAGGTATTTAAAAAGACTCAAGTTTTGAGTCGAGGCCTCAAGACTTGCTAATTTAAGAGAAGAGAAGTAATCTTGTGAGGCTGATTAATTTCAGTTCTGAGTTTGGATGAATTTATTTGTTTTTTTTTTAAAAAGAGAGGCTACTTTGCACAAATCTGTTAAGTCTTGTACAAAGTGATATATTTAACCCATTTATGTTTGTTTACATGCAGTGACACTGTCATATGATGCACTGCCAGTTCATGAAAACTCAAAGGAGTCACTTGGAAGTATCTTGTCACTGTTGGATGTCAAGTGATTCTCTTTTCTTGCGTTATTTCCAGCTAGTACTAGTTTCTGGCTTTCTTTGACATCTGACCTGGCCATTCCAGTTTCTACCAATTCTGATTCTCTTCCTCCCAAGTCTGAAACATGATACTGCAAGTTTTCGTAGATGGTGATTTTTGAATCCGACATGAAATGAAGATTATCATGATTATCCCAGTTCACAGTACCAGTGAATGCTATACCAAATCACCCTTTCATAGTTTTTTTTAAAAATGAAAGTAAACACCACATTCTGTTGATTGGTGTGTTGGAAGACAGAAACAGATAGTGTTCTTTGTTTTGATTCATTTATTAAGGTTTTTTTTTTCTGTAATTGTCCTGCCAGTCACAACCAGAGACAAGAAAGGTAAATTGGCTGATTTTAATCTCTTGACTAGTACATCTTTAATTTCATATTTGTGCCAAATTATAAACCTATTGCTTCCACTTAATTTCACAAATGAAATTTTTATGCTAAACAGGTTTTAGTCATGGCTCCCTGATTGGATGCCAGTGTTTGAATTGAATGATTACCCTAAAAAATGTAGGCACTCATTTTTATATTCAGTTTTTCTGGCTCTTGTTGGCCAAACAGTGACGAGAGGAATGTAATACAGAACTAGTGATCATACTGTTGAGCTGAAAACAAAATAGTTTCTTAAATTGTACCTCAAAGCACTTTTGTCAACGTCTTTGAAATACACTTAATATTGGATTTAAAAGTTCAGCTTACTGACACGAGAACATTATGTGCACTTTTTATTAAGGAAATTGTAAAATATCTAAATAGTTAGAAAATTAAGCAACCCAAAGATTGGGTTACAAAGAAACTTTGTCAAAAATAACTATTTTGCTGTTTAAGAAAAATAAAAAAACAGAAGACTAAAACTTTAAGAATCCAGGAGGGATGACAGTAAGCTGAGAGTGAAGAGCGGAAGGAGACAGACGGAGGGAGAGAGAGGTTCCCCTCAGTTTGTAATCCAATCTCATCCTGATTCCAAGCCGTTTGAAGTTCTATCAAGAGAAAAAAGCTTTGATCATGTAGACCTAATGAACTGGGAGACCAGGCCGGGGGGAAATGGAGTGGAGTTTAACTTCAGAGTGCTGTTTTCATTCTACTGATTTCTACTGTTTTAATGGGAAAAATATATGGCAATTTTAATAAAAACAAACCACATTGAAAAACTGGCAATTACGCAGAGCATTTCATCCCGGATGTAAAGTGTATGCTCCTGCTCATTTTTATATGAATGAGGGAGTATTTTATTCTTTTCATTCTGTAATGGTAGGAGGTGTTATTTTCTTGTTCCCATCTGTCCTTTGATTCAAAGTTAAATTGCTAGAAATTGCACAAATTGTTTTGCTCCTTTGTATCATTGTTCTAATGTCATCGCGTCCCTCTGCCTGTTTCTTAATATTCTTCTGCCTGCTGTTATCAGCAAAGAAAATACACTGAACATTTTCACTGTTGAAGTTCTGGGATTGAAAAAAGGGCATAGAAGTTGAAGTGATTCATATTCCGAGTGCAAGTTGATTTATTTTGCATGTTTCAATTTGGAATATTTTTTCTACCGTGAACATATCTGACATGCACTACTGTCTACTCATCAAAGTTAGAGGTTTGTCATTAAAACTGCGATAGACAGCTGAATGAGGAAAATATAGGTTAAATTGGCACGTTTATAAATTTGTGCTTATTTTAATTTATTGGAATTGTGTTGCTTTCGACCAAATAAAGAGAAGCACATTTTTTAAGAATAAGAGTTCAGTTGGCAGCACTTTTTAACTCCCTAAAATGTTTTTCTTGCTTTTTTGGGAAACACTCGCCACTTTTCTCTGTGTGAAACCGTGCTCAACAATAAGAGTGTTTATCTGCTGGATGCTGATTGGACAGTGCAGTGTCACACTCTTCCTCCTTTATTGCTATCCCTCTACCCTGCCAAAAAACAATGATGTCACCCTTGTTGCCATGGTCACAGAATTGCAAGCAGGAACATGCCAAAGATGGGGGAGGAGCTGGTGCTATGCTTCTGAGGGCATGCAAAAACTAAATATACATAGAGTTGTGCAAGACATTTTATTGGATGTTTTATGACCTTGATCTTTTTAGTGTATGTGCTCTGTTGCCTTGAGTGATCCAGTGATTCTCAGATAAGTTGAGCCAAATTTCCATCAGATTTTATGACCTCTTTTTGCCAAAAGCTGTGCAGAATAAGCATAAATATTTATAGCAATTTATTTCAAATCGTTTAACCATTACAAAGCTGCCACTCTCTATTAGTTTAGGTTTAAATGTGTTTCTACAATTCACAAATAAAAAACTTTGCATAGGATTTGATCAGCGCATCGTTTTAGTACTGTTTTTTTAATAGAGGATGGTTTAAACTGAAGTAGAACGGTGCAGGTGAGAAGTTTCAGTATTAGCAGCAACCTGTCAGAAAGGGAGAATTAGTGCAGACTTTGTTTTGTTTGTGGTGAATTCAGTGAGATGCTTGAGGCTGAACGAAGCAGTGGAAAGTCCCCTTGCTGAGACTGAGCCAGTAGTAGTTTTCCTTATCCCTTCTTGCTTGAACTCCCACTTACTGACAACTCTGTAGGCCCTCTGTACCAGGACAAGGCTGCGGACAGAGAAATAGTTCACACCACACACGTGTATATGAAGTCTCTCCACAGCTATTTCCCCCACAACGTTGCTGACCAGATACGCTGCTGATGCCAGGGGTCCATGCCTCGCTCAGCAAACTGAAGAAGTCAACATCCAAAATTTCAGCTTAAACAAGTTGGACAGAAAAAGTCTGTCTACAAGCTGCATTTGCAGTTGACCTGTTTGAAGAAGCAATATAACAGTTAGCATTTGGACATGATTTATATCACTTAGAATAACTGCTGATTATAAGTTTGGTAGTATAACTTTTGTGCTATTTGAAATTGCAAAAGTCACAGCCAGTGGTGAAGTTTTGTCTTCAATTCATATGTACATATTTGTCTTTCTTCCTTTTGCAGGTGAGGCAGCATTAAGAGGGGACCCCAGATTCCAGTCCTTGTCGCTATCCTCGTCTTCCTCCTCGTCATCCTCTTCTTCCTCAATCTCCAGCCACAGGACTGGCCCTCCTCCCATCAGCCCCACCAAGAGGAAGCTCAGTGGGGACCAGGGGGACAGTGACATGGATGACAATGAGCACGTAGCTAAGATGAGTCGCCTGTTTGTTGCACAGCTGTGAGTACATACTAAGATATTCTCAAATGATACACTCATAAGATTTTGAATGTCACTATTGGTCTTTATCTATCCTCTTTTTCACAGACTCCATAGTTATTGGAGTTTGTTAGTGGAGTTGCCTCATATTTACCAGATTGAGTTTTGCCTGTGCTTGCTAAGTGTTTCTGTTGGCTGAGTGAGCTGCAGCACGGGGCCGTTTTCTCAGAAGTCCCAGTTTGGACTCCAGGATTCTGTGCCAGGTTTAGATGGTTCTGCAGAGTAAGATGCCTCTTAAAGCTGGATCTCAATCTGAAGGCTGTGAAACAGTCAAGTGCATAACAGAAAGATAACTCATGTCATATTTCCACATTCCCACTTCAGACTAGGTGGCCATCAGGACTGAGTCATTCATGGAGACTAGCCATTACTATTTATTACAAACAGACCAGTAAGTTTTAGAAAGAGCTGTTTCCACCAGTTAGTCAAGATTTACACAATTGAAATGTGTAAAGACACACAGATTATTGGACATTGCTAATAATCTGCGTGGTCTAAACATAAAGCAAAAATAATGTAAGTTATATTATAGTAAATAATTTTGAAGCCGTCAGAAAATGAAGGATTTACAAAATCATTCCTCTTTATGCGTTTTTTAAAATTAAACTCCAAAAAGTATATGCTGTTGGTTGATATGTTCATAAACCTAAAAACTCAGGGAGTTAGTTTCTTTACCTTCCATGCCAAAAGAAAAAATAAAAAGAACATTTTCCAGTATTTGGCCTACCGATTGCTGACCAGAGCAGAGAAAAAGAGCTTGAATCTGATTTCTAGATGATGGATTGAGCTGATATGTAAAGAACAGAGCAAAGAAATGAAGCAAAGTTAGCCAAAAATAGTAAGAGCATACAAAGAGAGGTGTAGTTATTGCTTGTATTTATGTAAATTCTAGTAGATTGTAAAGAGCATTGTTCTGCCTCCTCCAAATACTTTTTATGTTTGTTTTGGCACAACACATGATCACTTCAGTCTCAAACAGCAGATTATTCAGAGAACTTTAGTTCTGCAAGTCCTTTCAATCAATGAATCTTTGTAAATGTTGTTTTTTTATGTTTGTTTGTTTGACATAGAAGTTGATGCTTTGGTTTGAAATGAGACCTAAAGAGAAGAGGTTATTTGACCTGGTTCCTGGAAGGGCTCATATAAAAATCAAGTTGTCGTCTTGATCTGTGCTGTTATCTCGCTTACGGTTAAGAATTATCTCTCCTCCTCACTGTGTATTGTTCTCTGGTTTGTCACTTTATGATCCACTTTATATGCACTCTGCGGTTAAATTTTCATATATTTATTACCACTTGCGCCTACTTGTGCATCATGAGTTGAACAAGTTCAACTTGGGCCTGGCAGTCTGAGTCAAAGTACCAAAGGACTTATTGTTCTATCAGCTCTCATTTTGCCACAGTCACTTTCTCTTGTATCCATATCTTAGCTTAGAGTTTGGTTTTTCAAAGATGAAACTGTTGAAGAAATGACTTTTAGGGCTTTTCAAGATTGCTGTGCTGTCATGGCATCCATAATTCCACAGTTTGTCATTTGATCTTGAAGTGAATTGATTGCTAAGGGTATTGGTTAAGCTCCAACAAGTTAAAATTTCCAGTTGCCTTGCTTCAGCTTGGTAGAAAATATAGAGCTTTAATTGTTATGGAGATACATTTTTACCCTGGAGACCTTGTTTCCTTTCACTCAGCCTTAGTCATTTACTCTGAAGTTTCTCTAAGGACATACATTCTCTGGTAAAGTCAACTGCTGACTGACTTGTTGAAACCAGCCGCCAGAGTTAGCCTCTGACTTGAAGGCAGTGTTTACACTGGAGTGGAGAATGATGGGTTCACTAATTCACACTAAAAATAGTTTGTAAAAATACTTTTCTTAGAAAACACTGCAGGATGAATACCACAAGCACACGTGCATGCACACAGTTCTGATATGCAGAGGGGGCAGCTCAGCTGCATGTTGCTGAATGTGTAAAATCGATTGTAAATTTTCTATGTATGCTGTAAATTTTCTATGTATACTGATAAATTTTCTATGTATTCTTCTGTATGTTAAGTCAATCATATTTTCAATGTTGACACCGGTTTCATGCCCCAGAAATGTATTTAAAGCAGATGTTTTATTTATGCAGTTAGTTACATTTAGTAGACCCATGTATAATAACCTTGAGCAAAATATTACTCTCAGTATTCACAAGAAAATAGTAAGCAAGATAGTATACCATGTTTTTAAAAAAAATTAAAACAGAATTGCCAGTCATTCCTAATTCTGCTAAAATTACATAAAATTTAATTTTATGTAATAATAATCCCATCTGTACCATTTATTTCTGTTTAAAGAATTAAGCAACAATAAGGAGTAAGCCCTTGCTAGAGTTAGTAGTGGTTTTCAGTGGTTTATTTTGAGGAATAGATATAATTTTTGCTATTTCATTCCCAATACTAGCAGATTTATAACAAGCATACCCAGCTGATGAATTAGTAAGGTTATCTGCTGTGATTGCCAGCATGCAGATGTGCTGCCAGCAGCTAGCCAGCTGTGGTTTCCTTTATGGAGTCATGGATGGATGGAACTACTTCAGTTTCCTGGCCATGGCTGTTGGTGTTTTTCTTGACTATGTATATTTTTCTAACAGCTTCATTTGTTTTTGTTGTTGGCAATGACCAATGACAGTAGTTTTGTTTTAGCCAGCTGGCCAGCAGTGTGCAGAAATAGGTGGGGGGAAATCTTCAGATTTAAGAAGATGTCTAGTAAGAGGAACCTGTGAGGAGATAAAGGAAAATTTTAACTTTTCCAAACTTTTACTGTAACTGAATAATAAACATGAAAAACAAAGTTAGTTAACTTTGAAATCAAAAATCTAGCTCTGATGTATTTGTCTCAGCAGTCTCGGTCTTATCAGTACAGTTCCACCTTTTCTTGAAGTAAAGTATATTAAAATCTTTAAACCCTGTTTGGGCATTGACGGTTTTAGTGACAGGATCTTTTTCTGTACTGAGACTGCATCTGCTTCAGAAGTTATTCACATGTATTGCATTCTGTTGCCCATACGTGCATGTGCGTGTTCCTATTTGTGTGTGCATCTGTGCATCTGTGTGGGGTGAGGTCAGACAGCAGGGAATACTTTCTCATTTTCTCTGAGGAGTAGGAGGAGTCTTGAACAAAAGAAGCCTTATCCTGCCCACTGGAGCCTGCAGACTGGAAGCTTGCTGCAGCCTGTTTGCCTCTGCACCACTCTGGAGTTTCAGAGCCGCCAGCATAGAAGTCTTCAGCCGTCTCATTTTTCCTTCAACTTTAGTGCCAGTAACACAGCCAGGTATTGTTTTGATTGGAGAATGTTAGATGAGATATAGATAGAACTTTGACTCCCAGTAGAAATGAATCCTGGATGGAATTGCCATTTATGAAAACATGATTTATTTGCTCCATAAACAACAAATAAAGCATGACTGTCAATTTGATAGTCTATTCTTGAAGAAAGTGTAGTTTTCATTTCTTCCTGAATTTCTGACATATTCACATTGTATTTATGTCCTGTACCCTTCAAAGCTTATCCATGCAGAGATGGTGACTTACAGCAAGATTACAGGCAAGTCCAGTATCTCAGCATACAGAAATACAGATGCCTTCTACGGGGAACTCCAGCAAAAAAATTTTCTCAAGGACGTTACTCCAGAGGCTTTGTTGGGAGAAAATAAGAGGCCAAAGTTATGATGTGTTTGTATGCGTGTCCAAGCCTGGGGAAGTCATTGTTATGCTCTTGTTTTACATGAGACTATTTATGTAATCAGCATATGAGGGAAAGAGGGAAGGATCAGGTTTTTTTCTTCCTTTTTTCAGCATGTGTGGCTTTTTGTGTTCATGTTGTTATCTTAGTCTTCTTGTGGTTGTTCCATATTCAATAAGCTCCAGCTCCGATAACCAACCAGTTTCTCTGCTATCACTTAGCTGCAAAACCTGCCAGATTTCTCAGTATTTATGTAGTATTAGGTTGTCAGAATTTACTACCAGCGTCAGAAAACATGTGAAAACTGGTCTTTTATTTTTTTCCTTAGGATAGACACACATTGTTGGATTAAAATACAGAAGTTTCTGTTGTTTATTTTATAAGAAATGGTTCAAATATTACTTCAGCTCAGTTATAAAGATTCAACAGAATAAACTGGGTTAAGATCTTCATATACATTATAGGAATTGGTGAATTCACACTGCTTCCTGTTTTTTATGTATCTCTGTCTATTAGGTCTTTATTCTTTCCAGATGTTTCCTGTCTGTATATCTCTTTTTTTTCTCTTCTAGAATTTATTCAGTAGGAAGTGAACATGTGCCCAACCAAATATTTGCTGGAAAGATTTTTCTGAAGACTTTAGAGCAGAACTGTGAGAAAAAGTGTAGAACATTTATAGCCCCTGTGCATTTGCCACAAGAGAAAACAGAGCTTTTCCTTCAATAGCTTGAGTACTATCTCAAATTTTCACTCCTAAAACTTGAAGACAATTTTAGTTTTTGCTTTATATACATGCTTCTACTTTTGAGTCGTTGAAAACGGGCCCAAAACAGGTATTTCTGACCCTTTCAGTCATTGAAATGCACAATTGTGATCTGAAACTTGAGGTTGACTTAAAGATGGGGTGCCATTCTACTGGCTCCTCTAAAACCTCTACTTACTGACAGATCTGAGCGGTTTAATATTGTTCAAGATATTGTACCGTATCATTTATGTACTGAGGGCTTTGAATTTCTGGGTTTTAAATTGAGGGATCCTGCAGTGACCCCCACCACAGTGGCTACCACTAATGTCATGCTGCACAAACCCAGGACTTTATAGGACAGACTCAAAACAGATATTTGCTCTGTTTTATTCTCCTGCGGAGTTCATTCTGATGTTCAGTCCCACGGTTAATGGAAAAAAGCCGAATTTAAAAGATTGTCATTGCAACCTTCACTTTGAGAGTAAAATGTAGCTTTGCTGACCTAATGTGTAGTAAATATTGGTTAGAATTTGTCATTGGGTGTTTTGTTTTTTTTTCCTCATCCATATAAACACGACTGTGTGTGAGTGTCACTGCTGATATCCTTTCATTATACATTTAATAATTAATAAGCAATCAGTTGGAATCCGTTTTTCTTTTTTTATCGACTTTGATTGTTGGGTCAAATAGAATTTCCACCATTTTCTGTTGATAAACTTTGATGCATGTTTCGTTTTTAATTTAAAAAAAAAAACAATTGGATAAAGGCTAGGGCTACTTTTTTGAGATGAATGAACAGTTTTGAATTGGGAAAAAAGAGTATTTTAAAAAGATCCTTCAGCACACTTTTCTGTTTGTGTCATAATCCTGGAAAATATTAAAACTTTCCAAATCAGTTCAGGATTCAAAGAAAACCAGGAAACAATATGGAAACAATCCAATTCTACAAAAATATACATGTATATGTTTATTTTCCAAAGACTGTTCCTTTTTCCCAACTAGAGCTCTTACTGTCTGTTATAATCCACCTCGTTTTATCTCAGGCCCTTGTTTCATGAGCAGTTCTCTATATCTGCCCTAATGTCCTCCTCCTCCGTCCTCCCTGTGTGACCTTTCAATGAGAATTGAGAAGTGAGTAATGGAGACAAGGACACAGGTTAGGCTTTAAAAACCTGAACCCTGACATGAAGTGTGAGTTAGTGGGTAGTCACAAGCCACAGAAAGACGAGGGGGCAGATTGATTCAACAGCCATGCCATTCATTAGGCAGATTTGTTAATCCTCAGTCACTGGTTCCTGTGACGACTGCCCTCTTGTATGAGGATGTGGCCATGGCTGTTCCTTGGCAGTGATGACAGTCAAACTGTGATTCGTCTGTCTTCTTCCCTCTAGGCTCGGGTATTGGTTACATCTGGAGATAAAATAAGAGTTGCACAACACACCTATTCTCTACATGATTTAGTTCAAAAAGCTTCGACTTTTTTTAGTAGAACGGAAATGAATATTGATGCCACTAAAGAAAAACACATGAGCTTGTTGGTGAGCAGTGAGCCTGGGTTTATAAAAGTGCTGCCAAGTCTATCCCTCAGTTGACCCTCAGGAAGTTTGCTGCTGATTGTGAGAAAAAGAGAGGGGGGAGCATTAGGAGAGAAAAAGAGTGGGGGGTCTCTTTGCTCATGTAAGCTCTCAGCACAAATGAAGGAAACTACCAACCTCGCTCGCGCTTTCAAGAGCTAAAGGTCTGGACCATTCACATGCAACTCCCCACTTCCTCCTCTCTCCTGTTTTGTGTTCGCTGTTGTTTGTGGAGGATGGTGCTGTGGACTCCAGATGCTTGACCCAGCAGTCAGGTTGCCTGGTCACATGGTCCTACAACTGTTTATCTGAACTTGCTTTGCATCCAAACACACCTTAAAGGGCTCCTCCTGGTTTTGTACCACAAAGTCTAATGTTTGCTCTCACAACATAGTGAAGCAATCGTCACTATTTTGAGGAAATGCCTCCACAAGTTATTTGGAAAAGAATGAAGTTGTTTTTCACCCTCCATTATAATGTAGATTGTTTGCAATAAATTAGATCACTTTTACTCAGTTGACCCTGAATAGTTTATATATAGAAAATAGAGTGAACTGTTAAAAGGCCAGTTTTATTGGGGGCAGGGGGAAAGTTCCCACCTACCATCAAATATACTGAATCTGAACAACTGTGAGTAAAGCTCAGCTGTTTTGTTAGGATTTTCCAGATGATTTTTCCAGACTCAATTTTTATACCTTAGATTAAAGCAATGGTTAGTAGACCAGTTACAAAGGATAGAAATGTCCTCTTGTTCAAAGTCATCAGTCAAGAGAATGGTACAAAAAGACCCATATGTCTTCCGTATTCTTCACATGTCTAGACTAAGGAGAAGCTGGATTGAATAATTTATTTCCTGGCCTGGCTAATACCTGCCATCACTCTGCAGAAGAATGTTTCCATTTATGACGAAACCCAACTTGAACTTTTAACCCACAGCTTCTTAGGATATATTTATTACCAAATCAGCCATGCACATCACAAAAAGAAGAGTATACCTACAGTCAAATGTGGTGGTAGCATCATGATGTGTGGGTGAAATTCCCAAACCTCACAATTTGAGAAGTTTAGAGAACTTTGGCAAGGTGTAGTGAGCAGGTGGAGCCCGATAGACTCAGGATTGAAGACTGAATGCTGCAGTTATATCACAAGCTGCTTTAAACAGGGTGTTGGCATGCAGGCATAAACATTTTATCTCCTCCCTTTCTAAAAAAAATGTTTGGATTCTTTTAGTTGTACAGTATGTGAAAAACATTTGATTTACTATGTTCTCTTTTGCATCACAGAAACCTTTAATAAGGATGTGAATACACACATTCACATCCTTATTAAAGGATTCTGCATGTCTGTGTAGAAGCGAGGAGGTCAGTGTGTAAGTTTTGTATATAAATAAGCCCACCCCCTCAACCCGTGAAGTGGGTATGCAGGTGGAGAGAAATGAAGAGCTGGAAGGCAGTACAGTACGTTTTGCTCCCTCAAATTGGGCCTCAATGTCAGAAGGGAATGGAGCAACACAGGAACGCACTCGCATACACACACACGCACACAAGGAACAAGGACCACATCTGACGCACTCACTGGTATAATCACTACCTGTTAAACTGCAAGCAAGTCTGCACAATGTCAGGTATAAACGCTGTGTAACAAACATATCAAAGTTATTATCATCAGAGCTGGAAAAAAACAGGCCAAATGTGTATTATGTTAGTGTTGTTACTGTAAAGTCTTATCATCAGTTCTGGTTTTCCAGGGATGAGCTCACATTTTGGAGAGAAGAGAGAGAACTCTTTGTGGCCAGTTGGGCTTCCATGACCTAATTACTCAACCCACTGTTGTAGAAAAGAGGTTTAGGGAAATGGAGCTAAACCTAAAGGGGAACGTTTCTAATGTGTTTGCAGATTTAATCACATGTTGACAGTAAACTTTGGCTGCAGTTTTTTTTTTTTTTTTTTTTTTTTTTTAGAGTTTTCATATTCAACGGTATTAAGTGTGCTGGCTGCTCCCTCCCTAGAGAGAGATGATGCTGGGTTTCTTTTTCTAAGGAAATTGCTTTAAAGCTTTGAACTTGCTGCCCATTTGTCCCTTTGTGCAGAGATGAGTTTGGAATCCTTCCATGTTGGATAAATTTAGGCAACAGCTCCCCTTGCCTTGCTCACATGGAGACAGTGTGTGAAAGAGGTTGTGATTCTATCAAAGGGGCTTATCAACACTCCAAGTAATCTGAGAAATTAGTGTTTGAGTTTGTCATATCATTACTGTACTGTCATCTTTTAATCTGTTTGAAATCATTACCTGATTCCTCTTTCTTCACTAGTTTTTCTTCAGATTTTTTTTATGAATCAACAAATATGTCAAACAATTGGAAAACTCACTTTTTGATTAAATTCAATTTAGGTGTTGTTGCTAAGGTAAAGTGATTTCTTCTTGTTTCACAGGAAACCGACAGACTACCGCAACTCCCCTGTTGTGAAGGACCATCGGCGGAGTCCCAGCGAGCGCATTGTGGTTCCTGGTCATCTGGGGGTCCAAGCCAACCACCTGTATGGCCACAGCCACCACCACCACCTGGCCTCGTTAGCAGGCATGGACCAGCCTTTGGCGCTTACCAAAAACAGCATGGTGGAGACGCCACGCAGCAGCACAGCAGCTATGGCCTCGGTGCCGCACACAGTCAGCGCAGTGGAACGGCAGCAGGTAAAATGCACGTCCTGCTTCTTCTGACTCCACCGCTGAACACTTTCTGAAATAGTTCAGTTACTTAGTCATAATCTGACTAATGTACTTTTGTTAGCCTCACTTCCTCTGTGGGACTTTTTTAAAAAAAAAATTGGTGCATTCTGTTTGCATTTTTCATCCCACCTTTTCTTGCATATTTGCTGGGCAGCATTTCTTAGAACTCCTATTGAACACAGCGCCTTTTGTTCTCTCAGAATCGTCCATCAGTGATCACGTGTGCTGCAGCCAACAATCGCAACTGTAACCTGTCACAGTGTCCCGTCTCCCACAACGGCTGCTCCAACTTCACCAACAACTACAGAAGAATCAACAGTGAGTGCAAACACAGTTATGAAGAAATGTTTATTATCAAGTGAATTGGATACTTTTTGAAAAAACGTGGATTATTCATCTTAGAAATTATGCAAGGTTTATTTAAACAAGCCAGAATTTCTTTTTTTTTATGCTCGGTTAATATCTGGAGGTAATGAAAAACCCCGATTTGAACTAACCATGAAACACACTAAACTGAATGTTTAAGCTTTGCTTTTTCATTACTTGCTTAGTTCATTTAGTTATGTAAGCCTACATTTTCAGTAATTTGAAGAATTATTTTAAAATACATGGGTAAAGTTTAACATGAGATATAATTTCCATTTCATTACTGCTATTTGTATCACTAAGCCTCCTATTAGTAATGTAGAACGTACTTTAAAAGTTATCTGCCATCTTTAATATTTTCAGGCTTTTACTTTGAAGTGTATTTTTATTTTGAAAGGTGAACATAATCCCTTTTTATCTCTGCTTTAGTTACTTTAGCTATGTTGTATGGAATATTGAAGCCTTTGTTTTGGATGGTACTTTAGAAAATAATATTTTATTTGATATATCAGTGGTTTTATTTTGAAGAATAACCGCAAACTCTTCAAAGCAAACCAACATGTAGAACCGAGTTTCCTATTTAGAACATCTGCTTTCTTCAGACAATCAGTCTTCTTTCATTGCTGGTTTAGGCCAATTAGGAATTTGGATCATTTGCAGTTCACTGAGTTGCTCTCAATGAATCTCTATGGCTGGCAGTAATAACTTAAACATTCTTGTGTGTTATTTCAACACTTAAAAAAGTCACTTCAAGCCTCCATGACTTTCTGAGAATGTTGTATTTTCTTTGCCATAATAAATTTAAAATGGCTGTTTTTATGATCCCACTGGGATTTCAATGATCTCATTGAGGTTAACGGGGAAATTTAAAACGGTCTTTTTGTGTATATAAAAAAAGCCCCGAAAAGTAAAGTAGATATTTCCAGTGACCTAAAATTACTTGTTCTTAAACTAATTTAAGGCAATAAATTGCCCACAGAAAATCATGAAGCGGAATATATGTGGGATGTTTCTCTTTTCATTATCAAATTGGTAACCGAGAACTACTTTTCTTCCAGCCAACACGGCCTGCGACCCTGTCATCGAGGAACATTTCCGTCGCAGCCTTGGGAAGAACTACAAGGAGCCCGAGCCCACCGCCACCAACTCTGTGTCCATCACTGGCTCTGTGGACGACCACTTCGCCAAGGCGCTGGGCGAGACCTGGCTGCAGATCAAAAACAAGGGGAGTCCCTCGTCGTCCGGCAGCAGCCCAAACTCCTCTCCCGACAGTCGCATGGTCAATCACAACCACTCCCCGTCTGTGGTCTCTTGAAGGCAGAGAGGATCCCCCCCCTTCCCATCCAATCATCTCAGCTCCAAGGTCCATGCCCCTGCCATTTTGGTCTGTCACCAGCTCCCAAGAGGGACTGCCTGCCTGCTGGTCTGCTAAAAACAGCCAAAACCCTCAAGCCTGCTCAGTCACTGTGGATCACTCAAGCAATAAAGACATGCTCACCTCCCTTCCATTATCTGGCACTGCCGGACAAAAATCAGTTCTGACTGAGGAAGATTCAAAAGCGGAACATGACTGGTGCATCAGCTTGCTCCTTCCAGTTTTTCATCATCCCTGCATTGTTGGCTTGGAGCTGAGCAAGTGTTTGTAGTTTTATGTACATAAGAAGAGGAAAGACTGTTTTAATTATTCACTTTCTTCTTTGTTTTTTTGTCTGTTTTGCTAACAATAGTTCTGTAAGCTGATTCTGTTCTGACATGCCTGGCCTTTTGAATGAAAAATGAGAAACACACCTTAGAACGCAATCACAGTCCACTTTACCATGCTACCAAAGAAACCTCAACCCCTGTTATTCAGTGCCCACCTTGAAAAGCACACACACACACACAGCCCCTCCCCTACACTTCACCTTTCTGCTGTACGGGAGCTCTGGTTGTTCGGCTGTTGTATATGACCTTAGATGATCGACTCAGTCTGATTTGCACTACTGCTTAAAAAGGTATGGGTGGCATGTCAGGGTTGTAATCTGACTCTGAACACACTGGGGCTTAAAAAGTGTATTTTGATGCAATCACATCTTATCTCACGTGTTGGAGCCCTGCATTGATTTCCTAATAACTCCCGTTTAAAGTATACCTGAGATTAGTTGACTTCAATATGTGTGTGCAAAGTCTTGCATGCATTGTCATTTGTACAAATGCAAACACACTCCAGTTAGGTTGGGCAGTAGAAGCATGTTTGGTCACCTGCCACAAAGTGCTTTAGATAGACCATGGGACTTTGTTTGGACAGATGTTAATTAAAAGCAGTAAAGGGAAGGTGTCTGTTGCTGTCTTGAAGCCAGGCTTCTGATCTGTGATCAGTCTCCAGCAGCACCTACCTGCAGAATGCCTGTCCACATCGTGAACTCTCTGAAGGCAGGATGGGGTTTTAACAGACTAAGTGTGGGAAAGTCCAGAAATGTATCAGCATCAAAGTGTCATCATAGAAACTACTCTGAGCTTCCCTCTAATCTAAGCACTTCTCAGGTGAATTTATGTTCCAGCGTATTTTACAACTTCATGATGTTGTCTAAGATTACATTTTAAAAGTGTGAAAACAAAGGATTGAAGAATAAGCAAGATGGAAATCAATGCCGGTAATTCTAATTTATGGAGGGAAAGTTAAACATTCAAATTACAAACTTTCTATTGCCCAGTTCAACTTTAAAAGTGCGTATTGAATATGAGATCCAGATATGGGGTGGAAGTAACATTGCCCCTTAGAACTACCCCCCTGACGCCCCTTAAGTTAAATTTGAATGACAATTTCTATCAAATGAACAAAACCAGAATTTGTTTTCTTTCAACATCCGACCTGAACGTTGGGCTCCACTGAACCGTCTACTTTGATGTGTTTCAAAGGCGTTAACTGCTGACACTGATTAGGGGATAGATGACGCTGCACGTCACTTTGTGGTTTCCGAAAAGAAAAGAGGTGGGGGGGAACACGGCCTGGTTTTCTGATTGGGGGGAGAAAGGATTATCATAATCTCTTCAAAGACATCTTTTGTTTATGTGACTCTTTCTAACACCGGTGTTAGAATTATACTTGGCTAACACCCTGCTATCTTTGTGCCCCCTCATACAGACTGTGGTTTAATAATTTCTAAGGTTTTAAAGGTAAATTAATGCTTTTACAGGTGCATGTATTTTTGTTTTATTTTTAAATAGCTGGTATCTATTAGGGTTTTTAGCATTTCAAGCTTAACTATTAACCTTTTTTTTTTTCATTGAGACGTTTGTTGTTACTTCTTTTGTTGTCAGTAACAGACATAGACACTATACACTCACTGCTGGGTCAGTTGTACTCCATGTTATTATTATACTTTTGTATTGTTTTTGTTTGTTTTCCATTAATATTAGTATGGTAACAAGCATCTATAGTGGGGCGGCCTCCGGACAGGCTCTGTTAGGTGATGACGGCTTCTTCTCTCAAAACCGTCTGGCACGACGACGTCTGACGTCATCGTGTTGGGCTGGCTCTGGGTTCTGCTGTTGGTTTGGGTTTTCATCAGATGTTGATCCATCGCTGGTACAGGATGCTACAAACTTCAGTGTGAGACACCAAGTCGATCCAAACTGTCAGGTTTTCATCAGAAGCATCTTAGCCTAACTTTAGTTACACCCACAGAGTCTACCTGAGTACTAGGTAGTCTCAAAGGCTTGAATACATTTGGTGATGTATTCTCTAAAAACGTATCGTCTTCATTTTATTGACAGTTAAATACATATTGGAATTGGAGAACTAAACAGATGGCAAACTAGCTTTTTAACTAACGGCTCTTTTAACCTCCCTCACCTGACATTTTATGCTTTGATTTGGTGTTTAGTGCTTTCTTTTCTCAAGAATGGCTTTGTTTCGCTCTTCAGCCTAAATACATTATATTTTGTAGTACAACCTGCCCCACGGTGGCATACATTCCTCCAGTTGGAAATTTTTACAGGCCTCATGCATCTTTAACAGCAGCCAGTGTTCCCTCCATGCAGCTTTCTTTTATCCAGCAGATTTGTTTCAGACAAAAGGAACAAACTTACTTGGGGTGCCATATCATTTTCAGCAACATTTAGAGCTTTTGTTTGAGAGACCTAGACTTGTAGTAGTGGTATGGAGAATCATTTCATGTCACTGAGCTTTGAGTTTATAGATGAGGTTTATTATTGTTTGCTGTTAAGCAGTCGGTAGAGAGTATGGTGATCCTACAAGGTTCCAAAGATGGAAGGTGTTCTCTGGACTGTCCACACATTCCATCATCAGCTGTCAAACCAGATGGGACGAAACAGAAATCCAGAAAGATTTCATGAAAGGAAAGCAGTTTTACAAGTTTTCTGTGACTAGTAAGGTGTGGCAGGCAGGATGGGGTGGCGAAGACTGAGCTGCAGGAGCTGTGCTTTTGTTAGCGCAAGCTGTGAGTCACAAGACATTCATTTGGCTCTTAAGAGTCTACGGTGCTGTAAAAATGTGAGTCCCCCTACAGATTTCTTTGTCAGATTTTTAATATCACATGAATATTACCAGGGAATTTATAAAAACAATCTTTGGATGATTTTATTTATGCTTAAGGTAAAACAAGAAGAAGCTAACCCTTCCCTTCTGTCAAACGGTAATCACTCTCAACCAGAGTGCAAAACACCTTGAATGGCAACAACTGATTGACTCATTTACAATGCTATAGAAATAACTTGATTATTTTTCTTTTAATTTGGCCACATTGATGACTCCATGCATGAATGGCCTAATAAGTCATACTAAATCTCAGTTGGATTGAAATCCAAACTTTGATTAGGCCACTTCTGAACGCTGGGCTCATTTTTAACTCTGATCTTTGACTGAGCCATCTCGGTACACTTTAAGTGATTGAGGATAGTAAAATTGAACATTTTACATTTACTCCTGTTTTGTTTATCTGATATTAGAATTGGTTTGTTCTAGAATATTTAACTGTGGCAGAAACGGAAGAAGTCTGTAAAGGGTTAAATAGTTTTACACAGCACTGTACTTTATTTAGAGTCTCACGGCAACGCCTCTCCATATAAATCGACTGTAGCGAGTGCCTTGCTAGAAAACATGAGGGAAAGAGGCTAGAAGTCCAGAGGATTTTAATTTCTATCATTTACTTATCATTTCACTACCACCCTGTAGGTAGGAGGCGAGAGCTATGCTTTGGCATGCACTCCCTACACACTGTAGGAAAATCACTTAAAATACTTTTTTTTATATTAGGTAACTATAAGACCATCATTACGCTGTGCGTAACGAATGTACAGAGAAAAAAAATCGTAGGTATTTTTTTGAGGAACAATTAATTTGTTAATGATATGTAGCTATTTAATTGTTTTTTTTCTGTCCTTATATTGTAATCATTGCATTTTCTTTTTTTGTGTGAAAAAAGTTGATCTTTTTTTTGTCAGTAGAGTTTTGTTTGTCTGGAGTGAAGGTTCAAGTGCAGGAACACAGTAAACGTATGAAACCACATTAGGCCACACAGATGTGTCATCGACAATCGCTGCTTCCACTCAGACCCGTTTGTCTACATTCATCAGAAATCTGAGACATTTGAACAAAAACTTAACTTGGAACTCATTTTTTTTTTCTCTTGCATTGACAGAACGATTACCATTAAAGTGCAAAAACAAAAGTTACTGGCAGGTACATCTAAATTGCATGCAAGTCTTGCTCTATGGATAGAGATTGAATCACATTTGAATCCTTTATTTTGATCCAGGGCATTTTTTCCCCGCAATGATTTTAGGGGTAAACTAGCTGTGAATCCACCACCACAGTTTCCACCTTTAGTAAATCTTTTATCAAGTTGTACATTCAGCTGACAAATCAAAGAGGAGTTGGTCTTCACTCTGATTGCTCCACATGTTCCATGTCTGATTTTTGAAGTGGAAGTAGCATGTACTTAGTGGTAGTAGTACTCTGAACTGTAAAATATAATGTATCAAAAATCAACAAATTCTGTGGCTCTGTGTCTCCTACTCAAAAGGTTTTGGCAGGCCACCTTTTTTGTACGTAAAGTAGCCTTGATGAACAATAAAGTGCTTTTAAACCACAGACTGCGTGTCTCTGTCCTGCAACTTTTTTTATGTGGTTGTGTGAAGAGTTGGAGACATTTCTGCAACTAAACACAGGGAATGTGTGGAAGGATGTCGAGTGCATATAGTTCCATTACACAGAAACCACACAGTCATCTAAAGCTCTTTGATGTTAAACTGCGAGGAAACTTTTTATTACACTTTTTAGGTTAAACACTACGGAGCCCTCTAGGGGACATGGGGAATTTTTTTTCTTTTGCGTTACCTCGCAAAACTTTTGCGTTACCTCGCAAAACTTTTGCGTTCCCTCGCAATACTTTTGCGTTCCCTCGCAAAACCTTTTGCGTTACCTCGCAAAACTTTTGCGTTACCTCGCAAAACTTTTGCGTTCCCTCGCAATACTGTACTGGTCAGTTATGCAGCATAATTGAACACTGCAAGCCTTTCCTACGGTGGGCGCCGTACTTTCTGCTTTAATATAAGGTTATGTGAGGTATTTCCATGAATTTTAGTATCTTTTTGTGAAATATCTGAAGTTTTATATATTTCTTTAGGATAGAAAGGCACCACAAACCTACGATATAAACAGAAACCTTCCTTAAGTAGGAAAGAAATAAAAATACATTATAATTTGGACTATTTCTGAGTTATTATCGCGGTTAATAAATCATCTGACAGTTTTAATTGTGTCTCTGTTGTTCTAGTCTGAATGGTTTAAAGAGCTGCTTTCAGTTCCGCTCCATCTTAGCCTTAACAGACATAAACATGCAGTAAAAAATAAATCGATTTTCAATCAGTGTTTTGCACCAAACAGTTTTTACTGTTAACAAGTTTTTATTATTAAACACACGACAAACTAATGATGGTAAAGGGCCGCACTGTCTCGGGGAATCGCATCTGTCCTTGTATCAATCAGCTCCAAACCATTTCTTTGTTCTGTCACAATTATCGATTTATTCCATTTTGATGATCAGGTTCCAAACTTTGCCAGGACTGACCGCCCCGCTCACCGCTTCCTAATACACACAAAGCCAGTATCCTTCCCATTCATACCTGGTGACGTCACTCCCACGTCGACACACCTAAGTGTCAAAGCCTCCTGCTCCTGTTATATCAATAATTACTTATTTCATTCATATGGCTCTTACAGAGCCTCAGTGAAAACTTGTTTATTATTATTAACTGTTTGGTGCAAAACACTGATTGAAAATCGATTCATTTTTTACTGTATGTTTATGTCTGTTAAGGCGAAGATGGAACTGAAAGCAGCTCTTTAAACCATTCAGACTAGAACAACAGAGACACAATCAAAACTGTCAGATGATTTATTACCTGCGATAATAACTCAGAAATAGTCCAAATTATAATGTATTTTTATTTCTTTCCTACTTACGGAAGGTTTCTGTTTATATCGTATGTTTGTGGTGCCTTTCTATCCTAAAGAAATATATAAAACTTCAGATATTTCACAAAAAGATACTAAAATTCATGGAAAAACCTCACATAACCTTATATTAAAGCAGAAAGTACGGCGCCCACCGTAAGAAAGGCTTGCAGTGTTCAATTATGCTGCATAACTGACCAGTACAGTATTGCGAGGGAACGCAAAAGTTTTTGCGAGGGAACGCAAAAGTTTTTGCGAGGGAACGCAAAAGTTTTGCGAGGTAACGCAAAAGTATTGCGAGGTAACGCAAAAGAAAAAAAATTCCCCATGTCCCCTAGAGGGCTCCGTAAAACACTAACAGAAGTGAATTGGCTAAGTAGAAACATTATTCATTCACAATTTCTGCTTTGCTTTTAAACACTGATCTCATCACTGAGCATTTTTTTTTTAGTCAACAAATAACCCATTACAATTTTACAGATCTTAAGACTCAAACAAGTTTGCAGACACAAGACAGTGCAAAGTAAAAATAAGGCAAACAAAAAACTTCCCGCCTGCACAGAAATGTGTGTGCAGGTTTCCTCCCAGGAATGATCTGAAAGCTGGTTTTCGTATCAGCTGCTCTGTATATGTTTGGGTCTCTAGAAAACAGAAGACGAGATGGACGGATTTGGCGAGTCCTCGGATGTGTTTTACCTGATGCTCCAAGCTGAATGAGCAAACAGATGTCAAAACCTTGCTGACAGAATCAACTAAACCTGTTTATTGTGGTGATCGTAATTTAGAGACAATTCAACACTTAATTTTTGCAAACATGGTTTTACACACCATAATAAGCTCAAGCTCTTTGTCCGCTTGTGAAGAATTAGTTTTACCATTATTACTCAAGTGTGACGATGGACCTTGTGTCTAATATACAGAGCTTGATGTTAGGTATTGTGAAGAATATTTTTGTAGTGAAATCCTCCCTCTGCTCCACCCTTCAGATGCTCTCATCGTCGCTCATGTCCCAAATCTGACGAGAACAAAAACACAAAAGAAGTCTTTCAGAGATAAAATGATTAACGAGGCAAAACAAAGCAGCATTCAAGAGACGTCAGAGAAACTTCCAGGAGACTTTTTTCTTTGAAAGCTCCTGCAGAAGCAAGTGTTTGGGCTTTAACATTTTCCTGCTAACACTTTAATGTTGCGTTTACATTCTGGACTCTTGACTTGGTATGCTCTGTCTTCACAAACATCCTGAGTAAATAAAGTTCAGGCTTCAGAAATACCGTTTGCATGTTTTTATCACCAACTGTATGAGAAACTGAAAGCTGCATTGCAATAATACAGAACAAATCCAGTGAATCATAATGCAAACTAAGGCAGAGCGAAAAGGGATTTTGGTAATGTACTACACAGGATTCAGATTTCTTCTAATTGTTAGAAATATTCAGAGCCTGGAGTGCTGCAGATTTGGAAAAGCTTTTCAAAAACATTAGTAAAAATTACTCCAAGTAGCTTTCTGACCAGGAAGTGACACAAGAACACAGAAGGACCGGCTTTTCAGCAATGTCGGTAAACAAAAGCGGCCTACTTATGGCAGCAGATTCCTCACATTCCCCCACTGTAAAGCGTAATTCACATACCTCCTCCAACACCGACTGGAATGCTACACAGACTGAGACACATCTCTGACACACATACGCTGCATTCCTCGACTTCACTGCTCAAAGAGCTGAGACATAGCGTCCCAGAAAACTAAGGAATCCCCTACCAAAAAAAAAAAAAAAACACCACTAATATGGAGAACATCAAACTACAGGCTGAAAGAAACCACTGAAAAAGTTTATTTTTATTTGACAATTTCTAGATATATGTCCCATTCTACAAAATACTGGCGCATCTTTAATATTTCAAATAAAAGATACTGTTTCAAACTTTGTTGGAAACAAAAAATTGTCCAAAAAACAAACAAAAAAAAAAGACCAAGTGCAGTATTTTCAGACCAATAACATCAACAAAAAGCAATTAAATAATTGCAATGCTAAAGAAATAATCCTAATAACTTTAAAGTTTATTAGTTTGTTCTCCATCAGTGCTTTTCATTGATCTAGTTCAGGTGATCCAATAACTAATATATCACTGAACAGAAATGTTTGCTTGTGTTGGATATCTACAGACGACTATCTTTTCTCCCCAAAAGGTTCAAATCTTTCTGTCCACCCACTCATGTATCTGTAGAGTTACCAGTTAATCTACCATGCAGTGTTAGGACTGTGTGAGGAAGTCGAAGTTCTACGTATATACAGGAAGAACATGCTAACTGCAGAAAACCCTGGGTCTGTTATAGAGGTGATGAGAGTCAATAAACTAAGAAATAAATAGTTCCTCAGTTGTGAGGTGCAACTTTTAGATTGGATGAATGCATCATGTGTAAAGACCACAACATCAGGCTGCGTAACTAAGCTGCTCAAGAGGATGGTTTCACAGAGACTGAGAGCTAACATAAAGAAAAACTGTTGTACTGAATAGATATGTTTCTTTCACTGTGAATCAATGTGGACATTTAGGAGAAACAAGTTAATTATTTCAATAAAATACATAAACGTTTTCCCTGAAATTGCACAAAAGCTGAGCTTGTGGTTATTTCAGTGATACAATACTGGACATTAATATATCTAGCCACACAGAAGCTTTCGGCAACCTCCTTCTTGATCGTGCTAAATCTGGGAACCTCATGGTGAGAGATTCTTGGAAGCTACAGAACCTGACTTGTATTTACAATTCTTTAAACTGTCATGAGTACGAAGTAGATGTGAAGCAGCAGAGGCTCAGAGGTGCACAAAGGTGTTTGGGTGTTGTTGCTAAGGTACACATAAGGTTTCTTTTTGCATTATTTGATTAAAGATGATCTCATTTTACTAAATCTTTAACTCTTAACCAGCCATGAGTTTTAGTGCAGGTTTTATGACTTTTATCTCAGACAGAAGAAAATGTGTAATGATTAACGCCGTTTGTTTGTTTGCTGGTTCTCACTTTAAATGAATATGAAAATAAAAATAATTAATGATTCTATTAATGAGATTAATGTCAAATTCCAATGGGAAAAGATTTTGATGATTTCCAATTATTCTTCCAAAACAATCTTGAGAAATGTTAAGTCTCTGAATTACTAAAAAGTAATTGTAACAGGCAGGACAAACAAAGGAATGCTAAACACAAACTGATAGCTGGAAAATTTCCACCAAGAATTGACGTAAAAAAAAAAAAGGTGCCTATTTGATTCTTACTAACAAGTCAACCTTGCAAAATCATCCAACATGAACTGGATTTCAACTTCAGCCAATCAGATTTCAGTTCCTCATTGTCCTGCGGTGTGTTTATGGTTTGGCTGCACTCAACCAAAGAGAAATTACATCGGGCTGAAAGGCATCAATGTCGAGGAGTTGCCCAACCTGTTCTGCCGCACTTCAACTTGTCTTGTTTACATGCTGCGTCTACAGTGTGTTTGTCAGAGTGAGTTTGAGGCCCAGGCCCAGGTCTCTGAGTGGAGAATCAGAGACTAATTCATATCAAAGCTGGACGCTCTGTATTTCTGCTCCACTGCAGCAGGGGAGCAACCATCAGAAGGACAGAAGCAAAGGCTGCTTTGAAAACCAGCAAGATTGGAGCCTCTCCCTGGATGGCTGCCATGCCAAACTGAGGTCTTGTGTGTGTGTTTGTGTGTGGGCGTGTGTGTGTGTGTGCAACCTTTTGTACAAAATGGAAAGAGGGTTGGAGTGAGTGGGAGTTTTGAATTAGAGAAGGTGGGTTGGGGAGGATTATGTAACATGAATAGCTTGAGCAAACTGAAGCCAACAACTTTACTCCAGCCTGTAAAGTACAACTGAATAGCTGGAATGTTTCTCAACCGTTTCCCTCCGTCGGTGCAACGCTTAACCAGATTTCTGCAAAGCCCGAATCAGCTTTGGCCAATTAGGAAGCTTGATGATTCTGCAAAGCTTAAAGTTTACAAGTAGTGCTAACCTGGATGGAAAATCAAATATTATTTTGTCACTAGGCATAAGTGTTTACTACGCTTCGTCCCCAGAGACAGAATCTTATTTCAAAACATACAATAGAAAGGGTTCTGGTGTCACAGCAGTGAAATCCTGTCTAAATACCAGCTGCAAAAGTCCAAGTTTCCATATCCATTAGCAAAAAAGATAAACACTATGCTACACAGAATCATGAATCTAATCTCTTCTAAAATTAGGAAAACTACATTTAAAATTGCATTGGACTCATTTCAAGTATTATAGTGTTTTCCAATAAACAGATTTGAGATGTTTTGGATCTCAGATCAGAATGTCTCTTCAATGCCACTCTTAAAGCAATTCCAGTTCTGAAGGACAGGACCAGAAAGGTTTGGGATAAACCAAAGTGTTGCTGGAGAGAGCGAGCAGTTTCTGGGGGTCTACCTTATATCAGGAACTAACCTGAGATTAGAAGAAGATGCATGAACTGATGGACAGTTGATGGATGGATGGATGGATAAACTCAAAGAACAAATGGACATGTGGATGGACTGACTAATAAATGGACAAACAGACAATTGGACGGATGGATGGACGAAAGTAAAATAGTTTTCAGAAATCTCTGACTGGTTCTCGGCTGTAAAAGCTGAACATCGAAAGCCTCTCACCTTCACACCTTCACTTATTGTGGGTTTAAAAACAAAAACTAAGGCACCAACAGCTGGATGTTCTGTAACGTGCAGCTCGTAATCTCTGTGGGAAAGTGTTAGGAATAAGCGGGGCTCCGGCTGACGTGATAATCCGGGCTAGTTGTTGAAACAGCGCTAAGATCTGATCAGATAGAGGAGGCTTTAGCTGGAAACACAGCCAAGCCTCAGCTGCTGCTGCTGCTGATTACTGCTCTCCCATAAACACAACAACAAGCCCCAGCATGAGGGGTTTCAGCAGCATTCACCACTCCACAGGTCTGAAGAAAAGCAGCACTTCGAACAAAGAAGTAAAGCCAGAACTTTTTGTTTTCTTTGCTTTGAATAACTTGTTCAAGAGGGGACCTTTGTAGGATCGCTGTGATTTCACTTCCACTGCCACTTTCAGGCAGATGACTCAGTACTGTGGGCCATTTGGGGAGCCGTTTTAAAACCCCGAGCCCTCACACAGGAGTACATCCTATGTGCGGGTGGCCCCAGTGGGACTCCAACCTCTAAAGCCATTCAGCTAGGCAGCACTACTCAACCACTGATAGACTGGGCTATTAAAAACACATCTGCTTTACATATTAGAACTGACACCAAAGAACAAAGCGCAAAGTCAAGCTTTCATCATGGAGACTGGCTCCATCTGATATGCAATTAGAAGACCACACAGAGTGATGTGGTTTAGGGCTGCTGGGCACAACAAGCACTAAGTGCTGCTAGTTTAAAAAAAAACAAAAAAAAAACATGTATGTTGGGAAAGCCAGTCAGTTTGAATTGATGTTTGTTGTCTAGTGATTGTGTTTGTGATTTTTTCAGACCTAAATTAAGCAGTTAGTATCTGTCATTATATGCAGAGGAGCTCCTGATGCAGCAGACGGAAATCCCTCCTTGGACTAAAACCAGGAATGTGGAGCTCTTATTTTTGTTTCCCACTTTGGTATTGTAATGGGGTTCTTGGTTTTTAATTTGCCCTTCTTTCTATTTGTGGATTCTGCCTACCATAAAAAGCATTCATGTGAAAAAGCACAATGAGTGATATTTCACGATTAGTCAATCTCTCTGGGTTTTAGTTGAGGACTCATGGTGTATTATTCCAATGAACTATTAGTGGAGCATTTGTCGTACAGATGAATGTGTTTCTCTGAGATTCAAACGTATAGGTTAGGGTTCCAAGTTGAATAAAAATCTACTCAAAATTGATTGAAAATACATCTCCCCAACACTGCCTTGACAGCTGTAGACATAGACATGCATTTGCTCTGCTGTTAGTTTGTATTTTATTAAGTCAGTAGCACACACACACACACACACACAGTGTCTTGCACGAGTAAATGCTCTGCAACCTTTTCAGATTACAATACAAACTTCAATGCATTTTAAGGGGCTTTTGTGATATAATAACAAAGTAGAACATAAACTGAATCATGTTTTACCGCAGTTACAGCAGCAAGCCTTTGGGGTAAGTCTCTACCAGCTTTGTACATCTTAGTTTAAAACTTCACAATCATGCATTTATGCAACTTATAAACATGGTGGTGGCTGTGCTATACTGTGAGGGTGTGCTTGTTCAGCTGAATACACATGCTAGCCCCAATTTTCCATATTTGTTTTTTAAAAGAATTTTAAAAATATTTAATTTTCCTTCCTCTTCTCTACAATAAAGTCTCAATAAAGTACACTGGTGATTGTAGTTGTAGCATGACACATCTATTACCACTTATCCCTCAAAATAACTTGATCAGAGAATTTGAAAACAAACTTCTCCCTATTTTACGAAAACCCTCTGATTAGCGAGCCTGAGGTATTTATGATGACTGATTGTCAGTAGTTTTGGTTTGTTCATTAACCACAGTAGGGGTTATCTACACCAAATATTTGTTCGATAATTAAAAAGAGAAACTGCTCAGAGTCTAAAACTGTTATTTCTATGACTGGCAGAATTAATAGTCATCAACAGAAAGCAGATCAAACACCACACAGGGGTGTCTGCTCAGGAAATTTTTGTTTCCTCCAACAAATGATTCAGATCTACAGTATGAGTGTGGAGTAAAGAGTTGAAGGGATGCTTCCCTTTTCATCTACCCCCTCCGAATCTCCTGAGGGCAGGTTTTATCTCTAGGAGGACAGAAGACCCCTAAAAGTGGCTTCAACAATCACAGCGAGAAGCAACAGTCAATAAAAGTAGCTCCTGTACACCTCACAATGGGTTAGTGGTTAGAAACCCTTACCAGCTGTCCACATTGGGGAAAAAAAAATCCCAGAAAAGACTTACGGAGGTTTCTTTTTTAGCTCCTCTCCTTTGCTTTCCTCTCTTTTGGGAAACCGCACTGCACTTGTCATGGAATTACCAAAAGACGCATTTAAAATTACCGTAACAACTGCAATAATAGCAAGTGTGTGTGCATGTTTATGGGCCTTTGTGGTGACCCTGTCCTGCTGAGCGAGAGATCAGGCCTCACTCCCACAATGACATCTCACATATATAAACATCATATACTGAAACAAACAAATGATCTGTGGCTTCTGGGTGCAGGATGTAAATAAATAATGCAGCTTTGGGTGTAGCCTCCATGAGGTGTCACTTTCCGGCTCAGAGGAGGGTTCTGTCCTGAAATGCCGGCGCTTTGAAGTCGACTCAGAGCTGGGATGAGGTTTAAAAATCACCTGAGGTGTTGCTGAAGGACAACTTTAGTTTAGTTTATCAGGAAGCACTCAAAGCAGCGAGAGAAGAGCAAAAGCATTTTTTACCATGTGTACATAATGATTACATTCTTGTTTCAGACTATAATGACAGTGCACGATGAAAAATTTTCTGAGACGTTTAATCTGAATTAATCTGTGAAAATTTCACTAAACATACTAATACATAAGGAGGAAAATGTTAAAGAACTGCTGTTGCCTATTTTTCTTTAATGTGCACTTCTCTGAACTAAAACTTTTTCAAAACGCATTTAAAGCTTGAAAACAAAATCAAAAGATTTTTTCTACACCAGATTCGATTTCCAATTTTAATTTACTTATTTTCTTTTCTAGAAAGGAAATTACAAATGATACTTTAAGTACCTTAAAATACTTTTAAAACATAAGCTGTGGGTTGTAAAACAGAGCAACAGGAAAAGGCTGCAAGAAATTTTGTTTAATTACGAAATGTTGTCATGATATCAACAGAATAAATGTTACCAGAAGTATGTCTTCAAACTACAAGAAAAAAATTGTTTAATCATAAAAAAAAACTTGAATAATATATTTTTTTGTTAGTTCTTGTGTTGGAGTTCTCATAAAACTACTACTTCATTTTCCAAATATTACAACTATTCTGGGAATATTAAGATTTTATTCTTACAGTATTTAAACTATTATATGATTTCATTTATTGTTATAACTGTATTCCCATAAAATTATGACTATATTTGTTAGGAAATTTTTTTTTCCTGATCTTCACATTTTGTAGTAGAGTTGAATTCAAAGCCTAAATACATATTAGCTGGCTGTGAACAACGCTCATCATATAAGACGGCAGGCATTGTGAGTGCTGACATCACTCTGAAGTACGGAAACCCAAGGAGTGCATTGGTGGAAAAAAATGTAATCCAGATTTCCCAAAAATTACATCTTCAAAAAACAAAAATTTAATTAACCGATAAAATCTACTTATCAGGCAGTCCAAGTTCAATCCTCCAAACATTTAATTTAGTAGCTAAAGTCGTTTGTGGCAGAGCGATTACAAAACATCACAACATTTGTACAAAGAACATCCATCAGGAGAAGGGTATATCAGAGTAAAACAGCATTTTATAGAAAAAAACAGTCATTCAGGGGAATAATGTGTCTGGAGAGAGAGACAGACAGAAACCTTTTCTTCCAGTGAAAATATCCAAGCCACAGTTTCAAAAGGCATGTTTTTGCCTTTCGAAAAATGAATAAAATGCTGGTAGTTCAGTTCGAGTTCAGTTTTGACCCAAAACTGTCAGCTGAAAGCTGAAAACGATTTCCTTTTAAGCATGAACAAACAAAAAGCAACAAACTTTTGAACTGACCCAACCATAGTCCAGAGCTAATTATGAGAGAAGATCTGTGGGTCACACGAAGAGGGCTGCAGACAACAGATGTTCTCATAATCTGACAGATTTGGAGAGAATTTCAAAGGCAGCAAAGGTTGGAGTCAGTGTTCAGTTTTCAGCTTTGTTGTCAAGCTGAAAAACTTCAAGGAGACTCATGTTTTGCTCTTCTGTGACTTTAGGGTCATAAGTGAACACAGTACCAGTGGAAGTAACTTGGAGAACCTTTGCAAGGCAGACTAGGGATGCTAATCGACTCCGAACTATGAAGGTTGAATGTTGACCCTAAATCAAAAAGTACATCAGCAGAATTTTAACTGTGTGTGCAAAAATTCAACCAGGTTATTGCAGCTTTACAGATCTAAATCACATAAAACCAATTAAAGGAAGATTATTTTTCTAAATGACTCATGATGGTCGCTTTTCTTTCCCCAATACAAAAGTCTAGATTTCTAACAGGGATGTGAAGACTTTTAAAAGCGACAATAAACCAGGGACCTAACACTAAGGTTAAAAAGTGTTTTAGCCTTCTGGTTTGCTTTTGAAGTACCATCTCTGGCGGCAAAAGTTAATTAGCTCAAATGTCAAAAAAAAAAAAAAGTCATAGATAGGTCATAACTGTGCTGTGTATTAAAATTTCAGCATAAAACATTTGAGAAGCTCAAGCAAACGGAATGATGCTCATTAAAGTCAAACAAGAAATGGAAATACAGGCTGAGAGGAATAAAACAGAGTCTGGAAGAACAACAATAGCTGCAGCTCTATTATTGGATTTAAATTATTCCATCCTGGCTTTGAAGATATGTTGGTCTCTTGCAAAACATGTAGAAAAAACATATTTAGTGGTTTGATTTCCCCAAATGAATCCTCAGTGTTAATCTGTACAAGAAGACAATGTGTCATGTTCCAGTAAAAAGAAAGATCAACTGGGATTAAGAGTGCTAAACCCTATTTAGCTTCAGGATCATCTTTCAGTACCACACCAAAATAATCCCACAAACAAGTGTCCAACAAATGAAGAGAGTAAACTGGCTGATGAAAGAATCTGAATTACCCATCATCAGCAGAGATGACCTCATACAATCTGGTACAAAGCCAAGAATTGCTGCAGTTCGTTACAATCCTGAATTCCTCAAACAACCCTGCACAGCAAGTCGGGCGTCTGCAGCAGGGTGGCTTCACCAGCTGAGAGACGCCTTAAAGTGAAGTGAAAAGGCCAAAGGAAACCTACATAATAATAAGCTACGACATGTGGCCCAAGGCTCTTTGCTTTTTCTTTCAAATAGGAAAAAGTTTCTTAAATATATTTGGAATTAGCAACATCCTTCCAAAGTATAGGATTTTATTTTATACTGCTTGAGAACAAAGTTTACTAGCATCAATCTACTATTTTTTATTATCTGTTAATTTAGATTTTTGTAGATCATCATTAAATGCTGCAATCAAGATTTTCCCTAAAATAATATGGATCAATATATTAAAGCATCTGCTATAGTGTTTCTAATATGTCATAGAATCAGTTTGTTCAATTATCAAGACCATGAATTAGCAATAACTGTTGAAATAATTTGAAATGCTTCATAGAAGGAACTCGGTACTTCATGCTTAAAGCTGATGATTTATGGTCCTTAGAATTGGAGACATTAGAACATTAGTTTGTTAATAATTACTCAAACCCCAAGTTTGAGTAATTATTATTAAATCATGCAAAGGTTTTAGTAGATTAGGCTTTAGACCGTGCTTTGAATGACGCGCTAGAGTTTAAGCAAATAAAACAACACGCTGCTCTCTTCTACTTTGTTTCTAGTTTGTGCCACAGAGTCAAGTTTGGTTGGTTTAACACAAAGGAGTTGGTTTAAGTGAATGCAAGAAAAAAATTACAACTGGAAGTTTTTGTGCAACTTTACACAAAAATCAAACAGGAATGTAAAACTCATGCTAGTTATATACTCTGCTGTTTTTGGATTTAATAAACCTAGATGTTTAAACCCAACAAGATTGATTTCTCTAATCTTTGTGTATGCATTACGTCTGCAGTCTTCAGTAGCTTTGATGATTTTTGATGGGTTTTTTTCTTTTGTATTTTGCTTTTTAAACTCTCTCTGCTGTCCTCATTGCAGCTTGAAGCTATCCAAAGTGAGTGAAAATCATAAAACAAAAGACTCCAAACCCACTAATGGCTTCTGTTTAATAAAAAAAAATGTCTCAGGGCAGATCGTACAAGTCCACACAAAACGCAGAGCTTGGTTTAATATTGCTTCACAGTAAAAAAGCTCATTTGATAAAGCAGTTCCAGATGCTTCGGCCCATGGGATGCGTTGCTGTAGGTGTGTCTGTTTTTGCATGTTGATGTGGTTCAGTAAACTGAGAACAGATCTCAGGATTGTTGATGGCTACAGTCTGGATGTCACACACTGCAGCTACCACCAACATGAATAGAGATGTGCAAGTATTGACGAAGTTTTGATTTTTTTTTTTATAAGCACAGTTTACTAAAACAGAAAAACTTTGTCCATATTTTAAAGCAATATGTTAGTTGATCATGTGGCCCTCTAACAAATTTCTTCTCCTTTTACTTTTGTGTCACATTTAAATGCATTAGATAATGCAAATGTTGATATTAGACAAAGATAATCCAAGTCAATAAAGCATGCAGTTTCGAATCTATGATTTTATTTATTAAAATAAAACCGCTATCCAAACCCACCTGGCCCTATGTGAAAAAAGAAACCTAATGATTGTGCCAAACCCTAGGAGCAACAACTGACATCAAGTGTTTGTAAAAACTAGAATTGAACCTTTTACCTCCATGAGGGAGTTTTGGTCTACTCTAATTCACAGAATTGTTGTAATGTAGCAACAGGGAGGGGTTGTTTAAACATGAACGCGCTGTATAAGGTCATACCACATCATCACAATCTCATTTAAACCCAAACTTTGACTATCTACCCAACAATATTCATTTTGACTTTTTTAAATGGGACCATGGAAGTTTGGATGGCTCTTCTATTTAATGGATGAAATTGTTATGTCTGATTATATCTGTCTGTTGATTTAATCAAGCACAGAACAATGAATCTTGACATGTCCAAACAATATGACACAATACTTCAAGGTCTGGATCATTTAAGCTATGCATAATGTAGGAGGCACATGCAATCACTACACAGCAAATTAAAACTACTATATGCCCCCCTTTGACTCTAAATTTAAAATAATAATTTGCCCAGTTCTATTTCCTGCAAGGATCCTTTTGTTCCCTCTGATGTTCTCATTGTTCCAGGCACACAGCTCTCGCGGGGGAACATGGTGTGTCATTTAGTGAGTACACGTCCTATTCACCGAAGCCTGGGACAGGAAGAGGAAAACAAGAAGGGTGGAGACAGGAAAAGGAGGAGAAGCTACAACTTAACCTCCACATCTCTCTTACACTGGGTCAAATTAAACAAAACCCGGAACCACATAATAGCCTCCCACCACACAGCAGTAAAGCATCAAACACTGACTTAATAATATACTTAAAAGATAAGCAGTCTATTGGATTTTTCTATAATAATCTAAACCTATATTGCAGTAAGAATTTAGGGAAAACTATTTGAAAAATCTTTTATTTTTTACTCCAGCAAAAAGAAGAACTCTGAACCTATAGTATCAGGGGTACGAAAAGTTAGGCTATTCTTTAATCGTTAATAAAGCAGAGAAATAAGCAAATACAAATAATTATGATAATTCCAGCTGACCTAAAACAAGAAGGCCAGACGACAATAGGCTGAGAGCAAAATGACAAAATTTTCATCATGCAACTGCGACAATGAGAACTGATTTTGGCACATCGACGCGACCTTGTAGATCACTTAAGGCTACTGCTGGTGGTGTAAAATCTGAGCATTATTTAAAATACACAGCCTAAGTATCTTTTCTGACCCTTTCCCTCACTTTATGACCACAGTGTTCCTATCTGCTATTTGCAGCAGGACAATGACTTTTGTAACAAATCTCAAATAATATCAAACTGGTTTTCTAAACATGATAATGGGATTGCTGTACTCCGATGACCTCCAGTCATCAGATCTCAATCCAATAGCACATTTGGGATGTGGTGGAACAGGAGACGTATCGTGGTTGTAAAACTGACAAATCATCATGTCTGCAGGGAAGAAAAGGTCTGAAGGAATGTTGCTGACACTCTTTTAAATCGGCACATCAAATAGCAGCTCTGAAGGTAAAGGGAGGTTCAACCTGACACTAGCAAGTCATACCTAACAAAGTAACCAAGAAGAGAATACTCTTAATAAAATGTCACTTCTTTACAGAGAAACAGTCTGACTAGTGATATACTAGGAGGAAATTGTATAACTAACTGTACACAATCCAACACTCCAGACATAGTGTGTCTGGATTGTCTGTGCTGTCTTGAAATACACATGCACTAAAACGTTATAGACCTGATTTTCTAAAGGCTTGTCCGTATAAAGACAGGTACAAAGCTGATCTACAAGCAACACACAAACAGGATTGTACAGGATTGCAGGCACAATAAATTTAGCGTGCTGGCCTTCATGAATATGCGAAACCTATGTTGATCATCAGAAAGCGCAAAATACCAGGAGGAGGATATGTATTGACTTTCTAAACCTGTACCAGATTGCTAAAGGGTGTTTTTGCTTCTATATATAACACTTCTGAAAAGTAGGTGGAAGTTGTCACGCAAACATGCGTGTGGTTGCTGTGGTGAGCAAGAGGCATGGATACAATGACAGCAGTCATTGTCAAATGTTTGGAACATTTAAAGAATACAAAATAAGAATAACAAGAGAGATTAGAAATATCCTTAACAATGCTGATTTTGAGCCGCAGGATTACAGAATAAATCCAGTGCATCATCACTTCATCAAAATGTTGTAATGTTTTGATGATCTGCAGGAGAGTGGCCACTTTGTTCCAATTTCCAACAAATTGTGCAGGCTGGAACTTTATTTTGATTGTTAAATGTTTTTACTGTTGTGTTCTGTCATTGTATACCAATTTAATTTAATTGTATTATTAAAATTATACCTCCAGCATGATGACTTTTTACTTAACTTTCCTTTTTATAGGTCTCCAACACTCTCCATGAAACAGCGCTACATGCAAAATCCTCAAATACAGCAGTCTGTACCACAGTTGCTCCTGTAATCGCTTGTGCAATCAATCTTTGTAAATCATGTACAACACATACATTGTTTTCTGGGTTTCTTACGCAATTTACCGCTCCTTCGTTGGAATCTTTGTAGGCCAGCTCTTATGTGATTTGACAAAGACAAGAAAACATTAACAGAACTTTTGCTAAACAGGTAGAGCTTCTTCATTGGAAAAATGGTTTACAACAGGTTTTGGCTACAAACTACTGTTCACAGCAGGAAACAAAAACAAAGAGCGCTAAAACAAGTTATCAGATGTGAAACCCATGACAGTGTAGAATCAGATAAATCATGTTTTTTTTGTTGTTGTTTTTTTTATTCCATGCTTTACTTTCCTATCAAGGCCTGCTACCCTCATGACCCAGCATGGAACCAGACAGACAGCAGAACCAGGCCATCGATAGGCTCACCTTTCTCTGCACTACTTTAAACAAGAGCCAATGCTGGAGGCGCTTTTCCATCCTTCACTCACTTTCTTTTCCCTGCCCAAAGGCCCCGTGCAAGTCCTGTCACATATATGCATCAGCACTCCCCAAACCTCAAGCATAGGCTTTGAAGTGTAAAGTCATTGGATTTCCCCTTCGCTTCCACTGCTGCCCAAACCTGTATGATTGGTCGCATGAAATTCACACTTCTTTCGCTTGCTTCTGAAGACAACATAAGGAAATTAACTCCCTTTGTAAAATGTGCATGTCTACACTTGCAGCTAATGATATATAAATGATTTAAGAGAATGTTTTGATGCTCACTTTGATGAACTGGGAGACCAGAAAGACAGGTAAATATTTGTGATAAATGACAGAAGAGGGAAGAATCCTGAAAAGAGGAAAAGGTTTGAGAGAAAAGTCAGAGAGAGTCTTGCTGGGAGTGAAAGTGGCCTGACACTGGTTGAGAAAGGACAAGCCTGGGTTCAGAGGAGCTCTGGTGGGAACAGCATCAGCGCTCAGGTCCCAGCTGAGGTCGTGTCCCCTGGCTGTGTTTTCATAAACTCCTGAGTCTTAGGGTAATCAAACAAAGTGCCGGCATTCTCAGGATTTGGCCCAGAAGGCAAACCTTGGAAACAAACCACATAATAGAAAAATGACAACCTGCAGGGGATGCAGAACCTCATCTGGCTTTTTTTTCCTCACCCATCTCTCAGTTTCTCAGATTTTGTTTTTTGTTACTTAAAAGTTGGTCAGGCTCCATTAGCCCCATCATCTCCCTTATCCCCTCCTTCTCATTCTCTCAAAGTTGTAAAGGCCAGCTACAACAACAAATTGAGTCTCTCTCGCCTGGGTGTGGTGGCCTGTGGAGATGCAGCTGGGTCCTGTTGTTTCTCCTGAGAGTTTGTCTTCCTATTCAGGACAACTTTTTCTGTGCCTTCTAATCTTTCCCCTAACTATTTGACAAGTTTTGTCTCAAACTTCCAAGTATTTCTTAGCCTTGTGGGAACAATGTTTATCTTCCCTTTCTCTGAACTGTTGAACTACAATTTTCTCACATCGGTGTGTGAATGTGTGTGCCATACATTTGACACTTCCTGAATTTTTAGATTTGTTCTTTTTCCTTTCCTATTTCGCGTCACCCAACAGTCCTCACCTCCCATTTCCCATCCCCCTCACCACTCTAAGACCTCTCCTGGTTTCCTCTGACACATATCCTGTATAGAGTAACTCTTATCAACACTTTTGTGAGTCATTCAAGCATTTCATTTAGCTAGAAAAGCCTTAGGTAAAAAAAAAGAGAAAAACAACAACTTAGAGCTATGTTTTAAAGAGAACCTTTAGACATAGGGTTAGGGGTTAAATTGGAGCCTTTTTATTCTTCAAATGGGGTCCAGATCATTTAATACTCCTGTGACATTCTTATACGTCATAATTTTTACAGGCACCCATCACAAAAATGTACTTAGCTGCTGCATATCATTGTATGTTTCTCTATAATAAGATAAATTAGAGAAAAATGTTAATCAAAATGTTCAAAGTTTGGGTAGAATTTACCTTAATAGTTCATTATTAACTGAAAATTTTCTGTAACACCATACTTCCATTTGTTGTGATTCTCACCTACATTTGAACCAACTGACTGATGAAATATGAAAGATTAAAATAACTGAACATGCCACAATAACTCTCAGAGGCCTACTGCTGGCAGATGTTATTTATTAGTCATAAAACCATTCCTTACAACTAAAAATAGGCCAAAGCACACAAAAATTACTTTAAACAGTCAAAGCAGATACAATCTGATGCATGTTCAGCACAAAACGTTCTACGGCAAAATTGATTTGCATCATCACCAAAAACATTGGGCAGAAAACAATCAAAAGTACAAAGGTGTGAAATGGTGCAACACCCGCCAAGGTGTGAGAGAAATTTGTGGTTTTATGAAGCTGGTGCTGTACTAACATAAACACAGTTTTATGAACCACTTGGTAATAAATCAAGTGCATCAAGGAGGAAGAGTAGTCAAATCTAAAAGTAGCATTACTTCTGCATCACGATACTAAAGTAAAATTAGTTAATAGTTATCCAAAAAAGTTACCATATTTATGGACTACAAGTCGCATTATTTTTTTTATCGTTTGGCTGATCCTGTGACTTAGGTTTATTTTCCTCTTTATGATGCATTTTTGACTACTCAGTTAAATGTTAATCATCTGAAGCCGCAACAAAAGCTAATCGTTGACTAAAGGCAAGATGGCAAAAACTGGAGGAACGAGGCCAAAGAAAAACAGGCTGTCAGGAGAGGTTTGCATTTACGTTTCCACGCCCTGGTAGTTGTCAAGATGATAAATATAAATGACTTTGCAGGTGGGTCTTCTTGGTGTTACCGCTACATGCAATTACCTTTACATGAAAATATGCAGAAACTGCCAGCAGACTTCTGACCTTAACTCGATAGTTTCCGTGAGTTCTTTGAAAAGCAGATAACCAAACATAACATGTCACTGGATCATAACATCAACATGGACGAGGTCCCTTCAAGTTTGACAATTTCTAAATAAACACAACAGTCCAGTGCAAGTTTTTTTCCTTACTAGTGCATTTCTTGACTGATGCAACTTTTAGTCCCGAAAATATGATACTCAAAAGTAAAACAACTGTTAGTAAAAATGCTACGTTAGTACAAAGTAAATTATAACATCTGCTTAAATTTATGAAAATCATCTAATTAGACAAACTAAAATATTCAGTTATATGCATATTTCAGTTAGAACAGTGCAAAGTACTTCCAGGGCAATATATTGTTCTCAGTCTATCTTTAAACAGCACAGTAGGCTCTGAAGACACAAAATAACACCAGAACAATGAAGCTTGTATTCAAACAAGAAATGTTAGTTTAACTGTAAGTTTGCTATCTGTCTGGTTTTCATTTTTCATTCACTGAAGTAATTACAGTTGGGAGAAGTTCCAAACAATTTTACTCAAGCAAGAGTAATGAAACTTCAAAATAACGTTACTCAACTAGAAGTAGAAAGTACAGTGCTGTAAAACGTCTTGAAGTACTATATATTTTTACTTAATTTATCCAAGTACATGCAGCTGCTTAGGAACCACTTGCTTATTGCGACAGGCAATATAAAATATGTCCAAGTCAAGTCTGATGTCTTTTTCATGTATCTAAGCAACGACAAAGCATTTCTGCAAAAAAATCAACAAATTCTTTATTTTGTTTCTTTTTGTGAGCGATCACTGTGTGATTCTGTTCACAACCACTACAAACTCCAGCTAATGAACTGTTAGGAGCAGCAACTAACCAAATGGCAATAACAGATCAACTTCAGAGGCAGCGTGTGTCTCTGTGCAGCCAGTTCAGACCTGCCCTTCCTTTAATTATAACTATGAGACTAAGCCAACAGACATGTGGTCAGAGCAACTATTAAACACCAGTGGGGCCCCCAGGGGCACAAACACACAGAAAACACACGCACACATACATTTGCACTTGCATTCAAAGATAGCTATGCATGTTTTAACATGAGTGACGAAAGGAATAAAAGAGATCAAATTCAAACAGTTGTTTTAGTACTTGCATTTTTTTAAAGAAACTGCCATGTAAAACAGAAGGTTTAAAAGAAGCTGCAAATCACAAACATGCACATGGAGGTTACAGAACAGAAAGCAAATTGCTCCGTACACCAGCAGAGGAAGAAACCTTTTCATCTGATAATAAACAAACCAGGCAGTCAAAGCCTGTTTACAGATTTATCGGAGAAGCCTGCACTAGTAATTAATGTTCAGAGGGGGAAAAAATCATCCAGTCACAAGCCATTGCACCACATGTAGACCGTACTGGTAACCACAAGGCTGAATGGGCTTCAAACATATGTTCCTGAGCAGTGATCCAAGCTAGGCGTGGGCTGATGGTACACACAGAAATCATAGTTCAATTCATATGTCAGCTTTAAAGTCACATTTTGGTGCATTTTTTAAAATCATTTATAAAGTATTTGTATTTAACAGGGGATATTGTTTATATCATAATATTTTTTAAATGAAATAATACTTTGTCTGAGAAGTCAATTGAAAAACAAAATCCATTTGGGTAGCTAAACAGTGGACTTAAAACGTGAGCTATACCTTCGGCATTTTTTTTTTTAAGTCAGAGTATGATATATGACAACACCTGTGGTACAAAGCTACTTTTTCCCCAACTGTTCTCCATTTGTGCATTGTCTGCAGTTATTGTTGCCATAAACTTTACGTTGTGTCTGTTTAATGTCTTCACAGAAATTACATCTGGCCCAGAGTTTCGGTTTAGCTGTGTCTTTTTCCTGGAAGTCACCATTAGCTGAGGAGCTGCTACCAGTAAATGTATATTATTATTTTTCACCCTGTATTCTGCGTAAAGCCGTTGCAGATAACACAGGTGGTACTTTTTCATCCCACAAATTGTACAACTGGCTCAGAGATTATTTGTTTAACTTTGTTTCTCTTGTTGCAATGTATAGAAACTACTGGACACAAGATTTTTTTCTATCTCACTTTGAATTTTTATGTTTATCCTTTTCAAATCTTCTTTTATTCGACTCATAGCCACATTTGAGATTTGAACTGTGGAGTTTATTAATACCTGGAAATATTGATATAAATAACAAACATAAAAATCCACTACTGGCTGACTTCTAAGCTGAATCAAAGGCTTGATGATATCAATAACCAACATGTGCTGGCCAGAGCAGAGTCTAGTGAGAGATAAGAAAAGCCCTCTGCTAATGCTTAGATATACATGCATGTGTGTCTGTGTGGGTGAAAAAGAGAGAGAGTGTGTTTTCCTTTTAAGCCAGTGCCCATAGGCAGCTTACTTCTGACCAGCAAGGCAAGCCATAATCAGCCTATACTGGATTCAGACATGTACACGCAGGCCCAAACTCACACACACACTCACACGCACACACAAGGTCAGCTAGCTCTTATCTCAGTCTTTCATGCAGCTGGATGGTTTTGCAGACCCTGCCAAACCAGGAACAAACAGTCCTGCACTCAGGATTCAGGAAAATAGTTTTTTAAGGTAATAAAGTAAGTCAGACCGCTTTACAGAAATATAATTACAGATTTATGAAGGTAAGCAGAATTTTAATCCTAGAAGCTGTCCTTTGGTGTCACTTTTTCAGGCTGCTGTCTCAATTTCTTCAACAAATTTTATCACACATCTGCTCAGATAGCGGTCTTTAATACACAGAGAAATGGTAGTCTGCAGAGGACTATCAAACATTAGTATTTCTGCACACAATGTGCATGACACACACTGATAACATTTACTTCCTGAGGTTTCACTGGAGTGATTTATAACCTCCGCAGCCATAAACAGAGGGGATCCAGGTGGAAACGTTCAACTCTATGAAACTGTCTGGTGAATGTACCTAGTTTAAAGCTATTGTATTTAGAATAGAATAGAATAGAATAGAATAGAATAGAATAGAATTCATCCCAGCAGGGAAATTACTTCGCAGTTACAGCATAGAGACAAGACAAGAGAAGGGACAAGACACAATAACAACGTCCGGGTGTTGAGTCTGGAGTTTGGCTGTGGCAGAGCTGATGACGTCACAGGCCACCGCTGCATCAGCTGATGGGGGAATGTAAACAGCGATCAAAATGGCGGACGTAAACTTCCTTGGTAAATAACACGGCCGCATTCCCACAGCCAGAAGTTCAATGTCCGGGCTACAAATCTGTTCGTTCACGTTAACATGACCGGGATTACACCACCTCTCACTCACATAAAGTGCAATCCCGCCGCCCCTCTTCTTCCGACTCTTGGAATAGTCCCTGTCCTGCGCACCAAGGAAAATCCAGGGACCTCCACGCTGTATTCCGGAATAAGCGAGTGCAGCCAGGTTTCTGTGAAGCAGAGATACTGCACTCCAAGTACTCCTTCTGGGTCCTAACCAGCGCCGTGAGTTCGTCTGTCCTATTTCCCAAAGATCTCACGTTCCCCACAATGATCGCCGGTACCGTTGGCCTGCGCCGTCTCCTCTTCTACCTCCGTTTAACTCCAGACCCACAGCCCCGTCGTCTCCTCCGTAACTCCTCCGGGACCACAGGCCCGTCTCCGGGCAGCAGCAGAGGCCCACACAGCGCAATCAGCCGTTCACGCGAGCAAACAATGCCGCTACTCCGCTCGGCGAGGTTCTTCGCAACCAAGAGTATAAAAAGTAGCAGAAGAACGCGGAGAACATCGACAGAACCACATCCAGCCATTGTGGAAAACCCAACTGATGATCCATGGGTTCTTCAAGCACGGATCCTTAATCGGTTACAGCAAATATACACAGACAAACACACACGACGGGAGCTGCGTCTGCAGGCAGCCAGCTGCGCCGGCGCCATCTTGACGAAATTTTTTTTTGCCTCATTTGCCTCAGAAATGACATGGTTTAGGTTAATAAAATGTTTGCTCTGATGAAACGTTCATAGTAAGGTTTATGCTTAGTTTTATGAATAATTGAACCTCACCTATGTGTGGGCGTGTGTGTGTGTGCGGAGGGGGTTGGGGGATGTGTTGCTCTGTGAGGCAGGATTTCAACTGGGGACTGCAGCTCCAGGCAGAGTCTTGGAGAAATAGTTGGTGCTGGTCGTCAAGGCACTCCCGAATGGTTGCCACGGGATATTCAAGTAAAAGTGAATGAAAGAATCAAAGCAGCACTCCAGGTATTTAAAAAAAAAAAAACAGAATAACATTATAAATTGTTTTAAAGCTAAAAGAAAACTTGACATAGCATCATGCCTGTTCCCCTTGAACAACTGTGCAAAAAAGAATATGCCCCAAATTACATTAGTGCAAAAGCAGTAGCACATATTAAAAGTCTTATTAAAGGTGAGTAACATTTTTCAAATAATGTCATAGTATGATGGTATGAATTTGTTTGACTTTTTATACCATATTTTCCACACAAACTTATTGGGGCTACATATGAGCTAGCTCATATGTGTTTTTATGGATTTAAAAACACAAAACTGTTCTCTCATATCATTAAATGTTTCAGGTGCTTTTAATTAAATGACAAAACAAATTGCAACATTACCCCTTCCTCACCTGTTGCTGTAGCCTAGTTATAAAGAAGGACACTACACTTTAATAATGCATAGAAGAAAGACAAACTCAGATTTTTGCAAAAACTTTCTGTAATAAAAAACGCAGACAGTCATGGTGTTGAAGTTAAATGAGAATCAGTCAAAATTCTTTTTGAGGAAATATCAATTTATAATTACAAGTGTCAATGCCAGATATAGACACAGACTCCCTGACTAGTGTACTGTCGATGTTTCTGATGCATTTTAAGTGGATGTGATTTAGGTTGTGTAGGAAGTGAAAGTCAAATCTAAAGGAGCCATGCCATCACAGGTTCAGAAATAGTTGTTAAAAGCAAACCGACAGGAAGAAGAGTTGAGCTAAACAGGGATGACTCGACTACTACTCAGTCTGTTGCAACCTAATCGTCTGTCAGTCCGAGCATGCTGCCAGCTGCCAGGCTGGAAGGAGGCATCACTCTGGACTGACTGACGCCGGTGACGAGGAGCCATGTATAGGAACAGGAGCGCTGTAAGTTTTCCCATGTAGTGAGGGAAAAAAGGTCCCGTTTATGACCTGCGAAAATAACTCTTCCATGATTGATGATCGGTAATTCTGGATGAACTCCTTTGGGCTCAAGATATAGGACAGCTGTCCTGGGTCCCATACGTCATTTCTTTTCCTCACCTACAGTAGACCTCTTATCCATCTTCAGCCCCATGTGCAAAGGTATTATTAACACTAAAGAAGTATAGAGATAGAGCACTTAATGCAGTTTAGTTCTTATCTTCAGTAATTTTCTAAACTACCCTCATCTTTATCATCTCTGTATCACCAGCAAAACCATTAAAACACATTAGCAGAGCAAGAAGTCAACAGATTACATTTTAACATGTTTTACAAAACAGGAAAGATGAATCACAGGCATGATGTTATTTTAACATGTACTGTCTGCGTCTTAGTTATATATAGATTCGACTGGAATTTTGTTGGAGGTAGCATCCTGTAATAAGGGAAACAGTGAGCAGCTATGTTAGCTCTAAGAGTCATATTACCTCAGCTACAGTGAGACAAAATGAGGAATGACCCAACTGGTCTGTTTGAACCTTTAATAAACAAACTTGGACAAGAATATCTACTCTTGCAGATGCAGTAATTTATATGCATGTGTTGATGCAAAGGCCTGGGCTACCTAATAATTTGGTTGTGTGTTTTTTTTTAAATAAAAACATCTGAAAATGAACTTAAGAGTTCTGCAAACCTTGACGAAGCAAAGTAGAGGTTTTAAACCAAGATTGCTTTCTATCTGTCTTTTCAGAAGGTAGTGTATATACATATATACATTTGTATATACATGTATATACAGTATATATATATAATCTTGTTTATGTACGAGGAGCTCTGAGAGGCCGTCCCTCTACTTTGAGCTCCCCTCAGATAATAAGGGGAGGAGATAATAATCTCCTACTCATAGTTCTAATCTCTACTTCAAATCTATTCCACCCTTAATGTGACATATTTACTATATGATTCAGTTTAAAAGCAAATAACAGAAAGCTATGATAACCTGGTGCTATAAATGTGCACACCAATAAACTAATACTTTGTTAAAACACACTCAGTGAATTTCAACATCAAGTCATTTTGTATTCTCATCTGCCATCAATAACAGAGAATCTAACTAGAAATAATATTCACCTGTAGTAGCAGGATTTTATGGACATTTGCTCATTTTCATCCCTGAGCTAAATCTATAAGCCTCTTTCATAAAACACTTCGAGGTCTGTCTAAGATACTTTTGTTATCTCCATGTGTTTGTAAAAAGAGGAATACATCGCAGGGCGCAGAACTCTGCCCACCTTTGTTACACCCCTGACTCGCCAAGCAAGTTAGTCACAGGCTATGCGGTTACTTGTCTTCATTGTAAACTGGGGTTATTGAAGTTATAAACAGTTCCAAACGCAAGTCGGTTCTGACTCAAAACCACCAGAATTCTGTTGCAAACCTGAAGATCAGGAAGGATTTGACTTTTCAGCCTCAAGGATGGGTACTGGGCACCACTTTAAAATGCATTATAGTGCATGTTTTGCTCAATGGCAGAGTAGAGCTGCGCTGGTCTGAGATGAACAAAGCACAGAACACAGTGTACTGCTGAGCATGACACCCTGAAGCAATCAGTGTCCCGGTACGTTTGACACAAGATGAAACACATAACAGGAGCTAAATTAATCCGGGAGTAAAAGGCGATTTTAAAAAGCTGTCTGCCGTCTTTGCTCACAGTAAGTTTACTTTGGTATCATTCCGTAACAAGTGATAGTGAATAATGATCCTTCTATCAATAATGAACATATTTGAGCTCTCATTGACACATTAGAACGATTAATGCTCCCTGCTCAGGACCCTTCTCACCTGACTTTGCCTCTAGCCCCCATGAAGACCTCCAATCTTAAAAGCAGCCACATGGTGTGTGAACTTTTGAGATCTACAGCATGTTTGTCAACCCTCACTTTGACCTTAACCAAAAAGCCTCAAGCTAACAGCTAGTTGCAAAACAGCAATTGGAATTGCCTTGTTATTGAAATGAGTTATAAGAATAAATTTGCCTTTTTTACCAATAAGCAGTTGCTAGAAAAATATTAAAGAAATGTTTCATAGAACAGTTGAAAAGAGAAACAGAAAGGGACAGCTAATTAAAATTTAAATAAGATAACAATTTTTCTATAAACCACACAAAAAATATGCATTATATATGCATATTATATTGATAAGCTCTAGAAATAAATATTGCAGATTCAGAACACAAGTAAAGAACAACACCATGCAAGGTAATGCTAAGTATTGAGGTTGAAAGTTAAGCTACTGAATCAAAGTCACTCAATTTAGCTTGTGAAGAACTGGGGAGAAATAGGCTATCTATAGTATTAGTGTGTGTGTGAGTATGTGGGGGTGGGAGAGGAAGTGTGTAAAGAAAAAAAGGATCTAAGACGCTACATGTATGTACATAGCTGACATGCATCCTTACATATTTCTTTATAATTAGCTGTGCAATATATGTCAAGAAAGCATAGCTGAGATACTTATGAGACATAAATACACGTGTGCTATTCAATGACACTGACAGATCAGCACATGTATGTGAACTTACGTATTGATGGTAAAAAAAAAAATTAAAAATCTAATCCTGCAAGAAGACTGTAAAAATGTAGAAAGGAGTGAATATCATTTATTTCATCATAATCTTTCTCTGTAACTCACAAAAAGCTTTTTTGTAGTGAAATATGAACTAGGCGATGCAGCTATATATTAATAATTGAATATTAATAGGTTAAGACTCAAACAGATGCTTTTTTTTTCTTTTCTTTTTTTTTTTTTTTGATAAATTTTTTTTACATAAAATATTAAATAAAAATAGCCCAAGATGAGACTAATGGTTATTTCCTGTTCTTTAATCTAAACAAACAGCCATGGCAGCAGTCAATGTCTTTTGAAATCATGAGGTCAGAAGAACCCTTACAGCTCAAACAGAAACAACACCTTGTCTTTCTCAAAAAAACAGGAGCTGATGATCTAAAACCCATGTGAGAGCCTCAAAATGCATTCAAATGTTTAACTGATGAAGGTAGTGAAATCAGTAACCTAATGAAGAGGGTTTCTTCCCTCAGAACATGACTAAGCATGTACTTATACGAGTGTGTTTTGAAGAACTGCTAAAACACAGGCTTTTATTCAGTAGCATTTTGCTAATTCACTAGACTGAACTGGATGTACGCAATTAAATAAAATAAAATGGATCTATTTCTCTTGAGTGGTTTGAGATGGATTTTGTTGTGAAGTCAACTAATAATGAATTAATACTAAAGCATTTTCTAGCCTCTGGAGTGAAAATGAAAGCCAGAAAATTAAATTGAAGTGCTTCAACACTTTAAAGTGGATGAGTGCATGCTGATGGCTCCTGCAATGCACTGGGAGTGAATTTATTGATTATTTTACTGCACAGCTTAATATAGTGAAGAAGGATAGATGATGACATAAAAAGAGTGGTGTTGTGTAAAGGAGTTAGATTTTTGTTTGCTAAACTCTTTAATAAATTATTCAAAGTCTGACTGTGATGATTAAAAAATCTCAGGATTTAAAATTGTCCACATAATGCTGCTAATAAATAAAAATGATTTCAGGCTGTCTGAGAAAAAGGCAATAGATTTGTAGCTTCCTGTAAGACTCATTTTGATTGTTTGTGGAAATTAGGGGCAGCTATTAGGAACATGCAAGAACAGAAAAGAAATAAACAGGACTTTTTAAAGACACACACACACACACACAGTCACATAATAATTTCAAGGAACGTCAAAAGCAATAAACGGAAATCAAAATAAACTGTTCAAGGACAGTTGATTGCATTCAATTGGAAATGAAAAATGTTTCTCCTTGTCTTGCCATCTTTGTCTCATTTGTCCCACAGGAGGGTGTGCAGCGCACTAATGAAAAAGCAGCCTTAATATAATTTTCCTCCCAAAGTCCATCTGGTAATAATTGTAGCATGTAGCAACTGTAGATGTGTTTGGATAAAGCTCTGAGACATGGGGCCCAGTGACGCTCGCCAAGTGAATGTGTGTGTGGGCGAGAGCAAAAGCGGGAATGAGAAAAAAAAAAAAAAATCATGTGACTAGTGAGAGGCTTCACTGTGACCACGCTCACAGTTGTGTGACTGCCAAGTGGCTGTGTGATGGGCCAGCATAACTAAATCATCTTTATTGTCAGTGCAGTTTTACGTAGAGAAGCAGAGAGCGGGTCAGGATGAGCGGGGGCGGTTAGCTGACCTCTGCTCCTACATGGGATTAATGTGACTCAAGTTATGATTAGTGGCATCTGATGGCTTACAGACTGTTTTGAAAAAGATCAACATGCACACAGGTGTCTATTTTTAACTTATATTTACTGTCTACATACTGACATTTAGCCAAATAGATTTTTTTCAGAAAGATTCAGAGGTTAAGTTTAGTTCAGGCTTATTCGATCTACTAATAAACAAATGCATAACCCCTGAACATTTAACTTTTAAGCCACTGAACCAAAGGTCCTCATATCAGAGCCTTATTCTCAATGGAGTACTTTACATATCAGACTTCTCCTATACTGCTGTCAGGGGACAGATGATTTCACAACAATTTCAACACTATGAACAATAACATGTCAGTGTTATTTAAACAAATTCAGGTTACGCCTTTGTGTTTTTGTATTACTCAAGCAACACAACAATCCTGCGGATTCTGGTGAAACCTAGAAGAGCCAATTAATTCTAGCAGAGGTAATAGAAATCTTCACTACAATTAAGGCACTGCTTATAAAAGCAATCAGCATCTTTGTTTGTGTTTTTGGGTTATTGTTGGAGGGACATTTAACCCTGATGCCAGAGAATTATAAAGTAGTCATGTTGACTGAAAAGTCTCCCCTAAACATGTAAAGAAAATAAAAACAAACATCAAAATGGACAATATTAGGACAGTGGTTAATGATATACATTAACCACCAACAATGTGAAACAGAAACCTTTAAGACATTATTTAAAGCTGTATATATAAAAGAAACCAACACTAAACCTAAGCACCGACACAAAATGTTTAACCCTTACCATAAAACAGGGGAGTATTTCATCAGTGATCTCATAGTTAAATGAGATTCAACCATCTTTATATGGTGCATTAATACATCATCAACTACTGGTAGTGTTGGAGTTAGCTGGAATTAAAGAAAGGTAATTTTTTAGGGCGCAGTAATATTTTGATTTAAAATACCCTATATTAGGCGTGATTCCATTTTGCTACCCTGATCCTAACTACTCTGAACATTAGCACCCAAAAATAAACTTTGTTAAGTTTTAATCTCCCCCAAGCTTTTTTGTTGTTTGTTTCAACTGTGTTTTCAGCAATAAATCTGTAACTAATGACTTTTTAACAACAACTTTCTTTTATAAATATCGTAAAGTAGGCCTAAAATTTGTGCTAAAAGTAACTGTAACATGTTTATACATACTAGCTTGAATAGAAGAACCTACTATACTGAGGTTGTGACATCTTATTTTTGTTAACTGTGGTTATACCGTAGAGAGAGAGAAAAAAAAATCTAATTCCTCCACAATCCAAGGAATCACAAAATAATAACAGGTGTTTAATAATTTAGGACAGATTTATCCCTAAAGAGCACTGCACACATAAAACACACCAACCAACAGCATACCTTCTTGTTTCAAACTTAAAACCTGTTGACAACACACCTTCCTGAGGAGTACTGGTCGTTTTTATTTGTCCCTCAGAACATAAGTCTGTTAAAACGTTCTAATATAAAATGTTTAAAACGCAAACATGTTGCTTTAGCTCATCCCACTGACTCAACATTGGCTTAAAGTAGAAATCCACAATTTATTACAGCTAAAATTAATGGAAAATATGAGCTGTGGTTGAATTTAAACTAGGATGACTGAAATATATTACTGAGAATATTGTTCTAAGTGCTTCATTCCCCTTCAAAGAACCCCCCATGAAGGTTCAGAGTAACCTCAGAGTAAGTGCGTCCCTCCAAGCAATTTTCCTGGCTATATTTCTATCCAGGTAATATCTTTTCACAGTAATTGTTGCAGTGGAAAAGGAACGGGGTATGAAAAGAGTATTACCAATTACATTTATCAGGTGAAATCATATTTCAAGATAATCAAAAAATCTTAATCTGAGAATTTAAAAATAAAGAACATAAAATGAATGATTTCTACTTACATTGCACTAAAGTGTTAAAAATCAATAATTCATAAGAGAGGCATTGGTTTTTATCAGCTTTTGTCTTTGTTTTTGATAAAATACCACAAGTTGCAATGCTTTGACACAGTAACATTCATTTTCTTTGTATAACTACAAGTGGAAAGCTATTCAAACCCAAACCAAGAGAGAGTCATAATTTAATCTTAAGTCATCTCGCAGTGACTGTACATGTCTACCACAATGTCAATTATAAACTGTAACCCATGCAAAAGTTAAAAATAGTCAGACAATTACCTTTGAAGTTTTACAACCTCAAAATAGAAAACTGAGAAAAAAAGATGTCACCAGTCCCAAAAACAGAGCAAAGTGAGAAGTGACACAAAGTTGTTATTCTGGATGGACACGACTGGCACATGCAAGACAACATGTACTCTGTTTGGTACATTTATAGTAAGATTAAAGGGTATATTTACACAAAATTACCTATTATGATGCAAATTCAAATTAATAATAATTTGTTTCTGTTGTATTTCCAATTTTTACGTATCTGACCTCATCAAGTTAAGTTAGTACTGATCCAAAGTAAAGACATCATTTCTAACTTTCATAGTTTCCCAGACTCAAATTTATTGATTTCTTCCCCAGTTTTTTATGACATTACGTAAGATTAAAAGCAAAACAAATACCTTGTTGGGATCAGTGAAAAAGTTTAATACACTGGTTTTGTTTGTACATAGACAAACATAGATCATCTCAATAGCACTTAAAAATTCTAAACCTATGGTACCTAAACCTAGCCTAAGAGTCACAGGTCCAGTTTAAAACCTTCAGAGATTTAAGAAGCCCAAAAAGTTGTGAAATTGACGTTTTCTTGACTCAACAATGAAGGACGTAATTTAAAATAATTTTTCCCAATTACTGTGTCATGGGCTTCTGGCTCAATCAATGGACTCTTATTTCTTAACGCTCCTTACAGGAAGCGGTTATACTGTCCTGCAACTATCAGACAGAGAAGAAGAAAAGCAAAGTTGGGTGCTGCGTGGCTCATAGAACAGGCGCACCACGAGCACAGACTATGGTCCTCAATGTGGTTGTTCTGGGTTTGATTCCCTTTTTCCTGTCAAATTACTGTTCAATGAAGTTCATTAAAGGCTCACAGAGCCAAAAAATTATACGACGTACAAAGTTTGTCATATGCTAATTGAACATGCTAGGTACAATGTAGGCAATTTGAGATACTGTCTTCCTGACAAAGGGATGTTGACTGAATATTTCAGCATGGAAATAGTTATGTTGCCAAGCAACGAAGGGAGTTGGGTGGTGGAGCTATCATGTGAGTCTATGCTAAATTTTTCATAGAAGTAAGTCTCACTCAGTTCTGGTGGTACACTGGGATGAGCGAGTATCCCTTGTTTGCCACTCGAGTAATAAAACTCCTCTCACCATTCGAGTTACAACTATCTCTGTGATTGCAGCCTCCCAGCTCTGGTTTAGCTAAAGACAAACCACATATCAAGCAGAAAATCAATCCTTGAAACAGACGTCTTATCTGGAGCAAAAACTATTCTGAAATTTCACATTTTTCCTGCAAATTCAGGGTTTCTTTTGGTGTTGCATCAAGGCAGAACATGGTGCTTATTAAGTATTTTCAAAGCACAATATGTTCTAGCAACTGGATTCAGATAGGTAGTCAGGAGAAATAATTATGTTGTAAACCTGAATGCTTTTGAAATTCACTCTTTGGAAAAAACAAAAAAAAAAAAAAAAAAAAATCGCTACTAAGAAAGAGATTTTCTTTTCTATAGTGCAATGTTGGTTGCAGTTTCCATGAAAGGATTTTCAATTAAAACTAGATAATGTGAGTTATAAACAATAATTCTCAGAATTTGCAGTTTTTCATTTTATGCATTTTCCACTAAAATTGCAACAGAGGTCGTGAAAAATAGTTGTGACTGATTAGTCTGGTTGTTAGGACATCCTTTTGATTAAGGCTGGAATAAATGACTGAATATTTTTTAAACAGTTCAGAACCAATGCTCTAAATAATCTAATCCAACATAAAAAGCCATTATTTTTTTCTACAATTATTTTTCCAAAGATGGAGCAGGGAATGAAGTTGGTAAAGTCAACATTTTTCCATAACGAGTTCTTTCCTCACCTAAAAAAAAAAAAAAAAAAATCAAGGTCCATTCTTTATGTTACTTAGATTTTTACAGTGCAGTTTCAGGTCACAGATATTAGATTTTTGTGGCTGGATACTCAGGTCTCTTGAGGGTTAAGATGCAATATGCTGCATACAAATGTTTGAAATACATGCAACTGCTTTGCCAGACTCATAGTAGATTTTCCACCCGGCCGTGCTCATACCACAGTTTGAAATCCTAGCAGGACTGCTTACACAAAGGAGCCATTCATAGGGGTTTGTGCGTGACTTATGAGCATGCACATATGCACGCTCACCCACACCAACATACGCACAGCTTTCAGTCAGTCTAAAATTTCACCAAACTTGAACTGCCTCAAAACCCCACGGTGACCGCGTAAAAAGTGGTTCTCATGTTACAAACTCACCCAAAATAGACCTTAAGTACATAGTGGAGACATCTGATGACGTAAATTATAGTTTAGAGCGACACACACAAGTTAGAGTGTGCAAAAGCACACACAGACTCTCTTTCACTGTGCTAAATGCAGTTTGATGATACAGGAAAGAACAAAAAAATGAGTGGGGTATAATGTCCAACATACAGATATAGAACAATGGGTAATAAGTTTCACTTTCAATTATTGTTTCACAACAGAAAACTTGAAAATATAGGTCAAGGAAAAAACAGAGGCAAAAATCTTTGTCTTGCATCTTTTTCAAATCAAGAAAAGTTTTCATTTCAGTGAAAAATAAAAACTAGTGTCCTTTGCTGCAACTACGCAGAAAGACTCACTAGAGAATGTTATCCAAGAGAAGTAGTTTGTAGAAAAAGTAATCAGTGTAGAGGAAACAGGCGCAAAGACTGCTGGCGCTAGTGGGCTGAGCAATCAAAACAATCCCTCTATGTTCTGATTGAAGAGAAAGGGTTTGACGCCACACTCTTCAACACGCTTCGTCAGAGAGAGAAGGGGTGGGGAGAGAAGGAAGAAACAAGAGATATACAAAATGATAGGGAATGAAGAGGAGACGGAGTGTAAATAATAAGTCCCTTATACTTAACTTCCCTCATATCATTCTTTTTCTGTTTTCTCCTCTTCTAATCACCCTCTTTTTAGTTGTCTTCTAATCTCAGTCAATTTTCTTGGTTCTTTCCCACTTCATCCACCATTTATGTTTAATAAATCAGAGTTGTAGAGAAACTACATGGGAAATTCCCACACTGTGGCTGGATAAGACCCAGCTCCCACCACCCACGCTCGTTTTCCGCCTCTCCCTCGGCTCCCTCTGTCTGCTGTCAGAGGGGAGTCTTGAGGAAAACCACCCATATTCCACCACAGACTATTCTGGATGTTTGCCGGAAATGTATCCCTCTTGTTGTTCCACAAGAATCAAAGTTGAGCTCAATGGTAGAAAAGTCAAAGAGTAGAAGGCAGAGGAAAAAGGTTCCTCAGCTTTCGAATAAAAAAAGTCAGTCTTCTGTAAAATATTAAGTCTGACAAATAATACGGAAAATTATATTCTTTGAGGTAGAGAAACAATCATAAGGTCAAAAACATTTGTTCCCTTAGGTGCATCTGTCCAAACAAGTCCTGTGAAATCATTTAGGTCAAAGCTACAACAGGACAAATACAAAAAACCCCAAAGTATTTTTTATTGTCAGTGCTGATTCACTCACTGATTCACATTTCCAAACTATCTTTGGTTTGGAAATGTTTTGTTATTCAGACTCCACAGATTCAGACTCCAAAAGTAAAAAGTAAGCATTTCTAATTTATACTTTTATCTTTTAATTGATATCATAACAAAGCATTAATTGTCAAAAGATAAAATTTTGATTCTGATTTGCAGTTTTCTAGACAGGGAGAGCATATTTTTTCCTCCAACTCTAGACTGTATGCTGCCATCTACTTGTTTATATAGCAGTGGTAAACACGTGCAAGACAGTGCAAGTGTTAGCACCTCACTAACATGAATTTCTTCATCTTGTCAGCGCACGATTATAACCTCTCTGAACTAAGACAGAGTGGTCTATAAAAGTCAGCTAGAAGGATTTTTAATAAGACCACAAGAGAAGTTTAATGAGAAGGTTAGTGGTTTGTTTTTGAAGAAATACAATAAGACAAACTTTATAACTTCTAAGAGATAAGGCAGGAATGTTGTGGTCTGTCTCTCCAACTGTACATTCAAAGGAAGACACCTATAAGTAGTGAGATTTTTTTCATACACGCTGTACTTTTTACAAAATCAAAGTGAGATTACACAAGAGGATAAATGCTTGTTTAACTTTTTTAAGAATTTAGAATTTGAAATTTTTCTGGGCGCCTTAATACATAAATATTGATAAAAGTGTTTGCTCATTCAACTTCCCACACATATAAACTGGAGCGACATCAACTTCCTGTGTCCTGTCAGCTCACTATTTGCAGCTACAACATCTCCAGTTCTTAAGAAGACTCTACATGTTCTACTAATTTGAATTTCTGACTATGGTTCCAGAAGCATGTCTACGATATCAGACACTAATGTCAGAGAAGAATCCTTGCTTTAACGCATCTACAAGGTGCTCTATCGGGTTGAGATCAGGATTGGTGGAGCATTTTAAGACTTCCTTTCATTGGAGCAAACAAATTGACCTAACTCTTGGAAAACATCCTCACATTTTCAACCCGTCTGCAACAAACTTTATATTTAACACCATCTAGTCAGGTAAGGGACAACTGCCAAACAGATTTGTCCTATTTTTTTTTTTACAAGAAAGGGAGACCGGATTTGTCACTCCAGAAAAAGTTTCAAGTGCTCTAGATTCAAGAAATGAACTCATCAACACTCTGCATTGCACTGGGTAATGAGAGGTTCGTTGCAGCTTTTAAAAGTGCAGACCCGTTCCATAAAGCTCAATGTTCATGAGCTAATCTAAAAGTCACAACAAATTGGAGGTCTGTAGCTACTGAATATGAAGTTCAAGTTCCTATGAGTGTCCCCTTTTTTCACCAATATTTCTAATATTCAATTTGATTAAGTCTTACACATGTGTAAGAATTTATTGATTGGGACGACTGAATTCATTGGTAAGGAGGGGAGATCCACTACTTCCAGAAATGTAGTATATAAGTTATTTAGCTAATATGCAAATAATTGGTTGTTGTATTTCATCTGAACTGCATTTTGTTTGTACGGCCTCAGCATTCACTTGATTTTCATGTTTATAGATCACAACCAAACTGGAAAAAACTGCCTCAGATCTGATGGATAAGGTTTTTCGTCCAGACTCAGCAGCCTCTTTGTCATGAATGTTTGTGTAAATCACTCTGGACAGGCATACAGAGATTCTATTATATTACCCTCACAATACTGGACTTGTCGGGAAAACCAGACAAAATTTGACTTAGCAACCCAGCCTTGCAGTTCAAAATAAGCGTTGTCACATGAAGCAGCATCTGGATGATCACACACCATCCTGAATCATAACCATATTGGTTAATGAAGACTTTGGTTCTGCAATTAAAGCACCCAGTGATTAAGCTAGTAGTGTACATGTATACTACCCATTTACGACAGAAAGAACGACAAATGAGCTCTTTTCAGAGCATTTTAGATAATCTGATTGTAGGAAACCCAAGACATAATGAAGGCATACTATCTTGACACAAAAAATACTAAAATCAGTAATAGTGAAAACTTCATTTAGTAATTATACCCAATATATGTGGGCACAACATGCACTGTAAAAGGCTTGGCTTACTACAACTGGTGCCATCAGAGTGTTTCTTTCTTGTTCATAGTAAGAACATACTATGGGCTGGATATATAATAAGTGTGATGTGAACAGCTAACTTAATAGTATTTAGAAACAAGGTGTGCACATGGATGGATGAGCATTATTTGAGTTTTTTGGTCATGCAGAAAAATATTTACCATTGTAACAATTTGTCATCCTGTTGTAACACCATTGTGGACTCTTAAAATTATAAATGATTAAAAAGAATGAGTTAAATTCTTCCTAAGATGAGTGGAACCAGTTTTTATGGCGTGTGGGTTTGTGATTTACCTCTGCAGCCTGAGTTTCCTGGTGCAGCAGAGTCAGTCCTGTGAGGTCTTCCAGAAATGAGTGGGAAGAATTAAAAACCTTGGACAGAAAGCTGAAACCTTCCCTCTCATAATGGTCCAGGACCTGCATGAAAGCAAAAGAAAACATCAGAACAAAGAAGAAAACTTTTAAAGTCGGTTTGAAGTTAACTCGTACTAGTGAGGGATTACACTTTGATTTGCTTCAGTGATCAATGTAATGTCAGTCTCTTACAATCCTGATTTATATAGTAATGTCAAAGTTGAAACAACAAAACAAAGATAAATAATTTCACTGGACATTATAAAAAAGAGGCTACAATAAAGAATACTTTAAACTAGAGATGCACAATATATTGAATCACAAACAACATTGGGATATCGATATGTGATGCTGTATTTGGAAGTATGTTATATTTCAAGTATCATGCATTCAAACTCTGCATGCTGCTGGTATATTTCACCACATGGATTTGCATTCACTGCCTGGTATGCACATACTTGACTTTGTTTATTTTTACCAAGATGCTAAACTTGTTGGAGATTTGGGGACATGAGTGATGGAAATGTGTGTTATTTTCAACTAATATAATTACTGTAACAATTAACAATAATATTGCAATTATGGGTTTTCCCCCTATCGCGAAAAACTACTTTAACCCGGCACAAAATTCACAAGTTGGCCTGACAATATTTTAAATGATAATCATTTATGGTTTGAATTAAGACAGCAGAATAAGTTTAATAAATGTGAAAATTTTTAGCACGTAAAAGTATTGAGCAATTCAGTTTTAAACAAGATGAAGTGTAAAATGAACCTTTCTTCCCCCTCTGTGATACCTTTGAAGTCATTGCAGTGTGTTTACCTTGATGTATCATCAGGACCGACTTCAAATTCCCACACCACTGCTTCAGTATACACACATCCAGACACGCACACACAAGCGCACGCATCCTCTGCCCTTTCGACTACCTTCCTAAGACTGGACAAGCCTTTCATAGACGCCTACGGAGCCTCCTCTGCAGGTGTAGAGTTACCACTGTTTGAGACATCTGCACACTGTGCTCAGAACTGCCTTTATGTGTGCGTGCACGTGTGCGTGCATTTGTGTGTTTTGCAGACTCAACCTGGCGTCTGGTCCCAGAGCCAGACACACCACTCACAATACACAGTGATGTTCCCCTCATTCACCTTTTCAACCTCTCTTTTCTTTCCTCCATCTTCCATTTCTTTGATTCTCCACTTCCACAGATGGACCCTGCTATTTGAGACTTCAACAGCAGAAACCAACTTTGTTAAAATGTCGCTGATGAAGCCACAGATAAGCACACAGATTTCCTTTGATGATTTAGCGATCAAGTCATTCTGCACTTAAACATTAACTTTAATATCTATGTGAAAAAATGCACAATAAAAAGGGATTTCACATCTTCGGGCAAAAACAGTTAAGCACAAAGTTAGGGACTCAGAAGGACCAACAAATTTGATACATCTGCAGCGGGTGGTTTGTGAATTTATTTCCAAGGGGTTGTTTCTACACAAAACAGCACAATATATATATGGTATATATATGATATATATGGTGGATTCACAAGAAGAGTGATAGTATTACAAGCAGCTCGTAGAGTATCTGCAACAAGTCATAAAAGTAAGTAAATATCTATAACAATGACAGTACTTTGTAGATGCATTAAAGATTATTAGCCAGAACTCAGTGTTTGATCATCATATTTCTTATTTTCTTCCATGCAACTGCCCGGTAGGTGGGGTGAACTCCACATGGTGAAGTATATGACTCATGTACCCCCACGTTCCAACACTGCACGGCTATCACATCTGTACACCCCGCATGCCAGACAAACACAAAATATAATTTGAATGGAAGATATTGAATTTTCTGCTGTGCTAGGTTATTCATGTTCCAGCATGTTTTTATGTCGGGAATCATCTGCTTTGTCATAGACAGGAAGCTGCCAAGTTTGAGTTGATTTATGATCTCATTTGTCCTGTTCTTGTTAAAGGAATGGTGTTAGTACTCTTCAGTAGCTGCAAATAATTAAGAACTTAATGGTCTATCCAAATACATAAGGCATTATAATTAATGCTGACTATAAAAGCACAAGAAAGTTTCTCGAATAATTTTATAAAGGAAGGTAATACTTAACCTTAGCCAAGAGTCATAACTGATAATAATCAAAAGTACAACCCTGAATCTTAATAGCCAAATAAGACCAAGTGACTCGTGTCTTCATATTAATAATGTAAATCTGAATTAGTGGTAGTATTCAATTAACATTTTCTATCAAGTTAATTGCCATTATTAAAAATGGCAACTAATGTCTATAGTTAATTAATTGCAACTAATCACATTTTAATCAAAAAAACAAATATTGACACAAAAGCAATATTTTCAATTTAAAAAAGCATTTTTGCTGCTTTTATTGCATAAATAAGATATACGAGCTCAACAACAACATCTACTCTCTTATTCACGTTATTCAACGATAAGATTGGTGCAAAGTGCTGTAACACCTATTCAGCTTTCAAGTGTTTCAGGAATCCTGGATCATTCACGTAACTTCTTTGAAAATATATTTCTTTTGAAATGTGAACAGTGAGTGATCATATTAGCGTTGAAGAAAAGAAAAACATTTTTCCTAAAAATATTTCTCTTAGAAGAGAGACACATTCTCAATTATACCAGGAAGTAGGACAAGTATTTTGAATACTTTCAGCAAACGTGTCTAAAGGTTTTAGTAGAGATCTGAAGTCAACTTCTTTGATGGTGCATCGGAAAGTCAAAGATTCAATATAGAGCTCAACTTACATTGGTATTTTCAAGGCTTTTTTTTAACTATAAGTCATAGTTCAAGTGTAGGAATTTTACAAAGAAAAATGCAAATCATTGTGCAGAATAAAGCTTCCCACTAATAGTGGTGGCACATTTTGTTGTGTCCAAATAGCAGTAGTAAGAGATGTCTGGCATGGTTTTAGACAATGCCACGTCAGCTGAGATTTACTCTTTGGCGTGTAGTTTTATTGGCTTCCAGCCCCACAAGAGTTAGAAAACACACACATACACACCCCCACACACAAACAGAATGAAAAGCCCCAACTCTACAGGAACCGCTCCAGCCCAGACAGAGGCTGAATTGTTTTGTTTCCATAGTGACCTGGCAGCACACAGCTGACTGCAGCAGAAATACACACACAAATCCAGAGTGAAGACAAAGACCAACACACACACTCTCACCAACGCCATTAAAGGGAGCACACCGATATATGGACACAGGGGCACACAAAAGAGAGGAGAGATATGGGGGAGGAAGAGCAGGAAGCGAGGAAAAGGGGAAGAAGGAGAAGTGAAACTGGAGTAGGCTGAAAAGAAAAGAGTGAAAGGCAGATAAGCAAATGCAAAACAGAGAGGCTGAAGATGTGTGGGTGGGATTAAAACATATTTACTTAAAAACCTTTATCCCCGCCTTACCAAAAGATCTGTCCTGTCTTACTTATGTCCATTATTCTATGCCTATAGTTTCTACCCAAAACCTATCAGACCATCTGAGCAGCTCTGTGCAGACCAAATAATCTCATCAGTCACACAGGCAGAAACATGACACCTTAAGATAGGCTGGAACGCCATCCTTTTTTTTTTTTTTTTCACTAAGCGTAGGTGGAGAAAAGTTTTGGAGCTGAAGCGAGCCAACTCCCTGCCCCCCTCCATCTCTTAGTTTCTCTCTGTCTTCACATGAAAGTGATAGATCTGGGGCTTTATGACCTCTTTATCGACACAAAGAGCGCATTGAAATTGGGGGAGAGAAAGAGGCAAACCAGCCCTCTACTCATCACAACACCCTTTTTCAGTACTACATTTCCTCTGCTTGTAACAACCTCACCACCACCACCCATCACTCTCTCCAGACTTTTTTTCTAAATTGTCCCCGTCCCTAAATTGTCCATTCCTCTTGCAGAACTCTCACACGTTTTTACACCTAACCACACAGACCAATGGTAAAACAGTAAAAAGCACAAAGAGTAAATTTTCCCACCCCTATTTGGCAGATTTAGACTATCTGTAGTCTGCTACAACCCATCTACACACATTCACTCCTACACACTCACCCATACACACACAGCAGTGGTGGGAGCGTACGACACTTTCTGACATCAGTGAGCAACTGCTGCCTGATTGTTACCAGATGGTTTTACCAGCTTTCCTGTGTGCGTCTCTTTAGTATTCCTCAAGGAACAACATTTCAACACAGCTACACTGACTTAACAATGTGGAAATGGGAGAGCTGGGAATCCCCTCCAATTTTTGCTACGACTGCAATTTGTGTTTCAAAACATTGTTGTCCCATAGTAACAGAATGTGACCTGATAAAAATATCAGGATCTTTGCATCTACAATTCTTTTTTTTTTCTACATTAAGCCACGTTTAACAACCTTACAATTTGAGCTACAGAAAAAAAAACCAACAGTGCCACTTACAACGGGTGAGCAGGCAGTGCATTTGTCGAAGGCCAGGCTGGCAGGCAGCACGTTGTCAAACCTGGACAGAAAGCCTCGGATCTGTAGAATAGGGGGGAAAAAAAACACAAAGTCAATCAATCTAACTAAATAAGGCACTTGGAATAAATGAGAGAAAAATTAAGTTTTTGATGATAAGCCAAGAAAATAAATGTTTGAATCTGGGAATCTCCTTTCTTACAATTAAAATAAAACACAATGTAATGTAGTGAAAACAGACTTGATATAAAAACTTTGAGAACGTGTTTTTTGCGTTTCACAGCAAGGAAGAGAGCTCCCTCTGCTGTTGGAAAGATAAGTAGCAGCAATCTTTATAGTGTACTATTTTCTATAAGCTTTTTTCCACCTAATTGGTATCTTTTTTACACTGCAAAGAATAGCAGCTTCCAATCAGAGATCCTCTTTCAAAATTAAATGTAAATAACAAAAATGAGAAGAGATTAAATACTTTTATTATTAATAATTAAAACCAATACCTTCTGCGCTGTAAATCGACTCGTTTAATTGAGTTGGCAGAGAAAGCGCCAGGAGCCTTTGCCAGATGTATGAAAAGCCAATTTCAAACAAATACAACCAGTCAGGGAAAATGTCAAAATCATAATTACTTTGGTCTCTATTGAAATTAAAGTTTTCTTAATGTGATTAATTGATAAGTTTTGAAAAAAATATACATTTATAGCAATCAAAGAACAAAAAACGAGACAATTCAAGTGGAGTGTGCACAACAGTTAGTAAATTATTATTTTTTTTAGCTCTATACATTATATACATTTTTGTGATAAATTGGTGCAAAAAATTATTTGAATTAGAAATTAGATCATTAATAAATAATTTTATTATTTTGTTAACTTTTCTCTACTATGAGCTTGGCTGGAGACTGCAGCTCTAAGGAGGAGCTTTAGTTAAATAGGTGGCGCTATTTCAAGGTAAATACAACTGTGGGCTAAAAATAACACAATGGATGTGGAACAGTGATTTGCAGGAAGTTCACTTGTACATAGCTTAAAGAGCATAAATTGAACGCTTTGGAGCAGTCTAGTCAAAGTTCATATTTAAATACAAATGAAGTGCTGCTGCATGATTTTACCCCTCAAATCTGGCTGCAATAAAATATACTGCTGAAAAAAATAAAGGGAACACTTTAAGTGTGAAACACCTGTTTAAGTGTTCCCTTTATTTTTTTGAGCAGTGTAGTTCTGGAGATTAGGCCAAAATTCCTCCAGGATAACAGAAAAGATGCGCTTCCAGTTGCTGTTTGGTGACAGAAACAGATATCAAAGACAGACTTTGGCTTGAAAGGACTAACTGCTATTTTAGAATGGCTTACTCAGGTTATCTTTGTCTAATAACGATCTAGATATACACCAATAACTTTTATTAAAACATTATATCAAGATAAACCAATGCCTGTAGGCATATTTTGATTTTGGACTATTTCTGTTATGCTTTTTAAATATCAATGACATAACCTACACATTCTGGTTCTTTGTTGTAAATATGTTTGAGCCTGCCTCTTTCTCTTTTCTGCTTTCCTTTCATTCTTTCCTTCTTGTCTAACCAAATGCTGCTAAGCATGCAGCAATCATGAAATTCAAGGACGACAAAAAGAAAAAAGAATTAACAAGCATCCAAATCAAACAGAAGAATGAAAAATCTTTAAAATGTTTAAATGAGAGACTCCTGGTTTCTTGAAAGCACAGAATGAAGTCCAATTTATCCTCCTTTGAATCTACTAATGGAGAAAATGCTATTCAACTGAACTGAAGTGAATAATATTAGGATGTACTGTACATCTTAAAGTCTGTGCTATTTGTAATCACCAGTATTATAATGGTGATTATCATTGGTACGATACATAAAGAAGAAACATCAGCTTATCACATTTGAACAACAGTCTTCTTGAAAATATTTTTCATTAATTTCTTATCCTCTGCATCTATTCATTTCTGGTCATTTGTATTGCAAAGGCATATTCAGTGAAAATTAGAAGTGACAAAAAAAAAGATTGTAGGACTGTCAATTTGACTGCAATAACAGTCACTAAATCCAGTATTAATCTAAAAGGCGAGTTTGCAGAGCAAACAAGTCATAAATGATGAAAGGGTGAGTGGACAAGTGAGTCAGACTAATGGGTGGGTGGGATAAGAATTAAAATATGTAAACCTGCAGAGCCTTCACAGACAGCACATGCTGGACACACATCCACTGCATGACGGAAGGTGAAGTACAGACACCTGGCTACTCTGCTATTTTCTGTCTAAAAAGGTTCAAGCAGTAGGAATGTTTTGGTAAAGCAGGCTTCAGCATACTTATAAGTTATAAGTTGAATTTGAACTCTTTCCACTTATGCAAAATGTATTAAAAAATGTTCCATGACATGTTCAGGGCTTAGAAAGTTTGAGAAGCTGGCCCTACATTCAATTTCATCTCTGGTTAGTGTGATGTGTTCCTGGTTCTTCATTATGCTGTTTATTCTCCAACAAACATCTGAGATATTCACAGCCGGATAAAACATAGACTAAACTGGAGACAAGTAGTCACCATTCACTAATCAGATTACTTTGAGGATTTACTTATTTGATTTCTTGCACTGGACTATACTGTAGAATGTTAAAAGTTTTTATTTAAAAACCTTCTTCTTCACAACATATGCTACTTTGCCTTGGTCTATCACATAGAATCACAATAATCCCTTGAAGTTTGAGGTTGTAACTTTATAATAGGTAGGCAAAAAAGTTCAAAAGGTATGAATAATCTCGCAAGATGCTATAATGACTAAGGCACTTGGGGCCAAAATACATATGTAGTTCATAAAACATAAATCTAAAGAAGAATTTGGATTTCTACATTTTTATCAATATAAAAATGATCCAATTAAGGAAATGAGATAAAAACATTGATTAATAATTAAGCTCAATTACTAGTGTGGGACATTGAGCGTTAAACTAAATTTTTAATCAGTTCTCTACATTAGCTGGGAGAGATTCAACTTTCCCAGCTAACTAAGCATCAGCTTAGTTAATTAGTACGGATAATTAATTTTCTTATTACTGAAAATGGCTTTCTCAGCTCCAATCAGATTTAATCTGCTTTCTTTAAACATATTTTCAGTTAAATAATTTTTGCCTGTCTGTCTTATTTAAATATTGTTGAGTAGCAGGTACTGGACAGGTATTGTGGTTCAGAAATCACATTTCCAGTAGATATGGAGTTCTGATTGAACAAAACAGCACAAACCTGAGATGTTACCTTCCTTACACATTACAAACAACACATTTATTTGGGCTCCGTATGTTTTTTAAGCCCATTTCCTAACAGCTTTCTCGCTTATCAATATGACCTTTAGCAAACCACCATGGGAAGCAATATTCATGATGAAAAATAAAATTTGAAAGGAAGTTGCAGTTGCTAAACAGCTACCTGGTACTTAAATAAGTTCCAAACTACCGGTGGCAAAAAATGATAAGCAGTAAAAGAAAAACTGAGCTAAAAATATTTGTAATTTGAGATATAAACAGTGTTTAATTTCTAAAACCGCCACAAGCTGTCACTGTGGCACCACAGAAAAAAAGGATAAGCGGCCTCGTCTGAATATTCACCGTTTGTCAGGCTTAATACATATTCTAATACTCAAGGATTACTCAGCGACGCTCCCAGGCATATTTTCTTTGGCACCTCTTCTTTTTGATAACAATCATCTCTATCTGCACACACATACACAGTCGCATTTGAAAGCCACTTTCCTTTGGGTTATTTGCCAGAAAAACCCTGAGCACCAAAGGTGTCAAAGCAAATGGCAGGGATTCATATTCCCAGGATGATGAATAATGATGATGATACAAATGGAGTTGGTGAGACGCAGCACTCAGTTAGCCAAGAACATAGTTTGGTTGGCACCAAATCATCCAATCTCCATATTTAGTGGCTCAGTATTGAGTATTTAATTATGATTTCAGCCAATTTTTAGGCTCCTTCTAAATAATAAGAGAGCTATTAGTTTGTTTTGTTTAACTATGTATTGATTTTAAGACTAAATATGAAATAAAAACTATCTGATAAGCGACAATATAAAATATTGTGTATTTAACTCATGTTGAGTTTTAACACTGGAAACACAAAATACAAGCCACCAAGTTTATAGCATATCTGAACAGACCGAAGGGAAAGAAGAGCATGTGTGTGTATATTCTGACAAGCACAGTCACTCTAAATGTCCTTCCCTTGATCTTCAATCTCGTTTGGCTCTGTTCATTAATAGCGCCACCTCAACAGTCATCAGTATGTATGAAACTAAATCAATATCGACACTCTAGTGCTAGAAAGAGGGAAAAATGTTTGTATTAGAGCCAAGGTTGAAGCAAAGACTTGACAAATCATACAAACCAAGTTTATAAGTAGTTTCTACTTCGAAATCCTCTCCTGACTGACTTAGAGACCCAAGATAACCATTTGAAGGACAAACTGTGTTCAGATAAACCTCAGCCTGCAGGAACTCTTGAAAATTCAGGAGATGTATATTAAATCCTTACTTATGCTCTTTAGATATTAGTGATTGTAAATGGTGACGTTCAATTATTGCCAATATATCAAGGCTGCCATTGGAAAGGCTTTTCTCTCCTAAAAGAACAGTATCATTCAGACTTATAACATTGCACATTTGAAAAAAATAAAAATAAAAATAAAATAAGACAAGACAAAATGAGTTCTGTGGCATTTTTGAAAAAAATTTGAAGACATGAGCACAAAGACTCATGTCTTCAAATTTGGCAGTGAAGGTGTGATGGTTTGGGCTCATTTTACAGTACAGTTACATAAAATACTGAATCACAGTCAGGATGCAACATTTGGTTAACTAATACATTTTATTTATTCTGGAAAGAATACTAGGCATGGGAAATAGCATATTTTATAAAGTCTCATTTGAATTTAGTAAATTTTGAACCATGATCTAACTTTAATTGGTCACATTGATAGATACTTAAGATTTTCATTAAAAATCAAGTAAGGTTAATAAAAATAATGCTCTGTTTTTTTTTGCACATTTCAGGACACAAAAGGACACGTTACAACACAAAAAAATCTATCTATTCATGAATATACTGAAAAACAATTTTATAGAAAAAAAAGGAAACAAAGCAAGAGCTTACAAAAAAAGCCTAATGGGAACAGATGAGCTTTCAGTTGTGATTTGAAAGTAGGGAGAGTAAATTTCGTGAATGTCTGAAGGTTTCAGAGTTGGGGAGCAGAGTGAGAAAAGGTTCTGGTCCCCGCGGCGCGAAGCCTAAGTAGCTTTAGATAAGGTGCCGAAGGCTGTACATCATAGTAAAATGTCTTTCACTGTCAGTAAACGGGCTTCCACGTCTTAATCATTATGGCTTTGAGGCACAAGGAGTCAGCTCATTAACGATCTTGAGTTGTGTTTGATCTTTCTATTTATAACATTTTAACTAACCATTGAAATGACCCAACATAAAGTCGTGTCCATTGTGAGGAACGAAAGATGTTAAAATATAATGAGGGCCGACAAATGTGAATGTGCTAATGAGTACCACACTGAAACATGTTGCTTTAATTAAGATGTTATATTAAGAGAAATATGCTGTTTCAACTGAACAGAGCATGTTTCACCACCATTCAGTCTCTCACTTCATTCAGTGGAGATTAAAGCTTTTTCATTTGAAAACATAAGATAATTACTTCTTATTTTAAACATACTGATATATGTATGTCATTCATACAGGTCAAAAATTCAAACATATAAATTATTTATGAAATGAAGTCTGTTTAAATTTTTTATTGAGTATTTTTGGCTTCTTCAACAACATCTATACACATACGTACATATCAGGTGTGCCTATTTCATATTCATTTATTCAGCTGTTTGAACCTGTATTTCAAAGTCACATACAGATTAATATGACTTTGAAATATATTGCCTAACTTCATTGATTTTATAATCAAGAACAAAAAGTTTGTGTCACTATTGTTTTTTTTTTTGTTTTCCCTCCAGGGGGTCTTTTGTGGGCTCTAGTGTCCCTTATATGAAAGTATGCTGACAGGAAAGGGGGAATATTTATTTCTGTGCATCTTTGTGGTTTCCATTTGCATGCCACTTTGCTGCTGGATTTACCCACACATGGACACATAAAAAAATATTTTATTATATTATTCCTCTTTTATATCCTGTCTAATCAAGGATGTTATACATGTGTCCATCCTGTTCAAAGCAGAGTTCTCTCGTCCTCGTAATAAAGTGGATGAGTGTGCGTGGGTTTGTGTGTCTCTAACCTGATGAGGCACAAGACCAAGAGACGTGGGAGGTTCGTTCATTCTGTCGTCACTGCTGCTGGCCACTGCGTAGCCCCTAAAAATAGAAAATACCCTCAGTAAGTTTATGTGTTTTCATAAATCTTAAACATTCCCTGAAATAAAACTTAAAAACACACAAAAAGCTCTGAATAACAGAAAATCATTGAGCTCAGAAACTCCAATGGCTGTGAAAGAAAATTATAAAAATATAGAAGCATCCTGAATGCATTGTTGAATTCACAAAACCATTGCCTAAATTGTGAGTTTAATCCATTCAAATTCAACTTCAAATATTTTAATGACAGTCCAAAAGTAAAGCAATACAATAAGTGAGGGGATTTCAAAGAAATAAATTAAAAACAGTAATATTTGTGACAGATCTTTGAGACAAATTTCAAACAACTACTTTCAGGGTTATGTTTTTTTTAAATTTTTTACAAAGAAAGTCATATCCAGTGACCAAACATTTTTGTTTTCATATTTACAAACCTCTAAATAACACTGAACTTTTGAAAAGGCAAAGCAAACCTCTATGTGTCAGTTGTCCATGAAGATGAGCTACAAGCTGCAAGTAGGGTGCACTGTATAATACATCAATCAGAAATTTATATACACTAAGTTAACTTTATAAAAAATTGGTAAGTCTCAGATGATGACACCATTACTCTGTAAGTATTTGATTGGTTAATTCACAGAATTTTAGTTAAATGGAGGCCCATTCATGGCTGTATCAGGCAACACCAAAGCAGTGTGTTTGTGGTGATGCAGCAAGAACTCAGGAGGAGAACTGTGAACCTCCACAAGACTGGTTGATCTTTAGGCGCAATTTCAAGTTGTGCAAATCAAAATCCAGAACAAAAGCAAAACAGATTGTCAAGATGCTGTCAGATGGTGTTAAAAGAGTGTCACTCTGCAAAGTGACAAAAAACTTGCACTGGAAGCCCACTCAGCAAGGAAGAAGCTTTTACTCAGAAAGCAACATAGAAAGAAAGCTTGATTACAATTTCGAAATGCACTGCAGTAAAAAGAGATACATTTTTGGAGACATGTCCTTATATTCTGATGAAAGTAAACTTGAAGGGCTTGAAGCTTACAAGTCTAAGAACATCATCTCTGAGTCCCTTCTCCATTGTCAAGTCTCTAGCCGGTTAATATCGGTTAATATTGGCCCGGTTCTAGCCAAAATGGGTGTGTTTCTATTGGCGTTGTGTTCCTCACTAAGTGGGCGTGAACGTAGGCAGGAACAATGTGGGGGAAGAGGGGAAGCGTCTGAGTGTCGTGAATGTGCAAAGAGCAGCGGGCGACGCTCTAGTGATTTTATTTTACGCATGTACTGTTGGGCAATCAGTTTCTTTAAAATCTCTTAGTCTATTTGTTCATTGTGGGTTTGCCTGTCCAGTAGACTATGTATGCATTCTTCCACCACAACTGATAAAAACCAACACTTATGGTCTAGTTGCAGATATAAAGATGTTGCTGTTGAAGTAAATCAACAATGCTATCTGCTGACAATCATATGACTTGTGAGCAATACCCAGAGTTTGACTTGTACCACCCTAAAGGGGGTTCTAAAAACCACCCAGTATCTCCAAATATAGACATATCTGGCCAGGCTGATTGGGGAGGAAACAAGATACGCCCGCGGAGAAGGAGCTGTGAAGTATGGAACGGCAAACTCATTTTGTGATTTTTTTTTGCTTTGATAGGGACTGGTGTACTTTACAAAATAGAAGGGATCATAAAAGAAGAGCATTGTGTGGACTAAAAGAAAAATCTACCGGTACTATATAAACTGTATGTTTACTTTGAAAAATGCAAGAAAAACACTCTAAAAGTAAGGTTATGTTCCTTTTCAGTCAATGTATGTAAACATCTGGTTTTAACTGTATGGGTGTTCCTTGTTCAGCCCAACATGCTTTTCCATTGTAGCTTTTTACACTTTTGAGATGTTGGCCAAATACAAAGAAACATGTAATTCAAACTTGGCATGAATACAAAAAGACACTGAGCTCATTTGTGCTTTCAGATCTCAAATGCAGACAGAAGGAACACTTGAGCTTTTGTATGAGCTCCATGACTACGAGTAAACCTAACCAGTTTGAAAAAACTTTTCTTCATGTGAACAACAATTATCAACATTTCACATTTCACACTGAGTTGACAGTGGTTTTACAAAGTCAATGTCTGTCAAACTGCTTGAATACCTACGTGCCAATTATGTGCGTCTCGGAACTGAGAAATAAATATGCGCTATTGGGGACTTCTGGGGATAAAAGTACAATATGGTTAAAAAGCAACAAAAAGAACATGCATTGAGTGCCAACTTAAAAGAAGTAGATTTAGTAGATTCAGACCTCTTTAGTACAAACACACACTTGCACAACTCTATTCTTTTACAGAGACACACCGGTGCACATGACTACACACTCAATAGGCAGGAAAACATCTCCTTCAACATTTTGAAAAAAGGATGAACTAGGTGCAGAAAATATCAAGCGACCACAGATCACAAAGAGAACTTAAGAGTTCACTGAACCTTGGTGTCAAAAGGGGGGAAAAAAACTAAAACAGTAGTGACACAAATGCCTGCAGCACCGTAAAACATCAGCTGTAGCGCTCCTCCATCAATAAGACAACGTGATCAATGTTCACTGCAAATTCAAATGGCTGCTGGTGCTAAGGGCTGCTTATTAAGGCAGTAATCTGTACAATTCCTTGAAAAGTGCGTCATTCACTTCACATTCAGATGTAAAGGATATTAGAAGCAAAAGTACAGATTGTTATTTCTCTGTATTATGGTGCTTAGTGACAAGATGGAGCACTATTTGAAGAAAAATGAATCCCTCAAATGGGAGGAATGGGATGCAAACCCTCAAGTGAAATTACTGATTTGCTTCATGAATAAAAACAAGAGTAGCCATCTGGGAGCTTCCCAAAGGACAGTTCAGTTAGAGGGTGATCGGCTGCTTGATGACAGAATATCAGGACATCAGGGACCTGCACTACAAAGCAGGTTTAATGGCTTACTGAGGAGAAGCTTCGGATGCTGTAGATTTTCTGTATCACAAAGCTGGAGCATAAACTATTTCATATATACATCACTGTATATATGTTAACAGCAGGTCAGACTTTAATATAAGACAAAAACCATAAAAAACATAAACATATTGAACACTTGATTTACAAAGAATTGAGGGATATTTACCAAAAGCCTTAAACAAAATCAAATAACTCAAAAAAAAATGTAACCTGATGAAGATTATTAGCCAATGTTTATTCTTCTTTGAAGTGTAAATCTGAACCACAGCAGATTTATTTCTGATTTATGCAAACGAGTGCACAAGAATCTGAAACACACAAAACTGATTTCTCTAACCACGAACATCAAGTCAAATTCTTAGAATTTTTTTGTTTAATCAAAGCATTAAAAATGAGAACTGCCATGGGGCGACTCTAGCTCAGTGGAGAGAGTTGGCATTTTGCAATCAGACGATTTTGGGCTGGAGTTTAGTTTCTCCCTGTCACATGTTGATCTGCCCCTGAGAAAAAGACTTAATCCCAAGTCACATACCAATCTGTGTACCAGAGTATGAATGCGTGCACATTAGAAAGTGCAAGTAGGTGAATGTGGCATAGTGTAAAGTGCTTTAACTGCATTAACCATATTTTTTTCTATCCATAAACCAACACTATTATGATTTGATATGTTTTATTAGTTCAGAAAACACATATAAAGTCATATGCACAATTAATTAAATGGAGATAATCAATAATTTAAATTCTAGAATTGACTGATCAGTTGTTTTGTGCACTGGCTGATGCTATGGGTATTTTTTAACAAAAATATTTCCATTAGAGAATTGAGAGTGACCGGTCACTCAGAATAATGTTTGAACACGTACCCTTCACTGTGCTGTAGGATGGACACCATCAGCTCCACAGCCAAAGCTCCAGCAATCATGGCAAGGCCTGGTCTGCTGACGGTGCACTGCTGATCCAAGGTCCGATCCCTGGTCGACTATTCACAAAACATAAAGAACAAAAACACTAACTCGATCATTTTAAATAAAGCCTGACACATTCAGTGAAAGTAAAGAATAAAAGCACCAGTCCAAATGGCTTTTGAGTAGAAGAAAATCTCCTTTGCATGACGCTTATGTATGAAAGCACTGAGGGCAAATTCAGGATCACAAGCTGTTGAGACTCACTGGCAAGCGTAGTTGCATTTCCATCTCAGTAGGCTTTTATTTATGCAACCATGTTTTTATAAACAGCACCATCAGCTTGTCCCTCTCATTGACTGCAGGGTCATCTCTCCAGTCAATAGATGGAAAGATGAGCCATTAGTGTCTACAAAAATTGCACTTTATCAAGTAGTAATTGTGCTATAAACACTGTAGATCAGCAATAGATGGAAAGGAAAACTTGCTAGAGTCCAAAGGCTTGTTTCATTTCCTTATGAAGGCTGATCGGTGTCACTGTAATGAGATATTTGTAACAACAGCCAGAAGAATAAAAGCGACTTGTATCAGTAATACATTATTAATTTTTTTTCCTATTCATTCCCCAAAACTGAAACTTTTCTACATGTAAATTTCAGTGAAAGCAGCCCGTTGGCTCTAGTTCTGATGATAATATTACTATAATCTGTGACTGAGGGGCGATATTTGTAGAAGCCAAAGAAGAATAAAGCAGGTTTCTAGAAAATGGCTTTAGCCTTTAGTAACTGATGAACGCAGCTCAAACAATAGTCACGTGAAAAGGTCATGTGAGAGGGTAAAAAAAAAGACAAAAGGGTGAAAGCAAAGGCTGTCAGAGGACAAAAGCAGGATGTGGGTGATGGAAAAAGTAAGATTTTTCTGAAGTATATAGGCTGAGTTAGGTCCACTTTATGTCAGAACATCAGGAATAAATGTGTGATTTTTCTTTAAAGCAAGTGGGGACATTTAGATGGACAAAAAGAAACTCTTATATAGAAACTGCAAAAAATAATCAGCACTGAAATTGGAGTGGATCAGTTTGGTTTAAAAATATTCAATCTGTCTTTTCTAACTCCAGCAGATTTATAATAGAGAGTTGTAAGAATAAATAATTATAAATAATTCTCCTAAGTATGTTGCTGCTGGAGTACAGGGAGTTATCAGAACGACTGCAATTGTGTTATTTATAACACATGAATACACTTTGATCTACATCATTTCACCAGAGCTCTGGCTGTTGGTTTAGGGTTAATGTCCTGCTGGAAGACGAACCTCCATCCAAGTTTTAAGCTTTATGCAGCTTCTAAAAGGCTTTCTTCTGGATTTTCCCTGGAATTATGTAATCTTCCTATAAAACCTGACCACCTCTCCTGGTGGTGATCCAAGAAAACCACAACTAGTTCATGCTGCTGTGATCGACATACTGTGTGATGGTGTTTGCATGTTCAGGATGAAGCATGTAGGCCAAACAATATTAGCAATACTGTTTGGCCTATATGCCACTTTGGCTGTGTTGGTCTATTGCATAGAACCCTGACTAAATACATTGATGTTTGTGGTTATCACATGACAACATGTGAAAAGGTGCTAGACGTGTGACCAGTTTTCCAAGACACCATTTGCACTGCTGCAGAATGTGTGTTTCATGAGGTGGTTGTATGGATGTTAAGAGCTTTTCTCACATCTCCTGGAGCAACAACATCATTGCAGAAGTAGCAGCCCAACTTGTGCCCTGGGATGTTGGAGAACAGAGAGGATCCTGGGACACTGAGCGCAGCTCCGGCCGGAGTGGAAGATGATGAGGAAGCAGAGGAACAGGAAGTAGAGGAGTCTGTAGCAGCGTAAACACTTTGACTGACATGAGGTTTCTTTAGACCATGTCGCATTACAACGAACGTGTCGAAGCCTAAAGCAGCATTCACCACGAGCTGAGGAGAGAAAGATGATGACATGGTTATAAAGAAGCCTTTTTTTCATTAAACACAAGAACATTTTACACAAATATTGTATATTAGAATTTAAAAATATAGATTAAAAGAAGCTTTTTCTTATTTATTGAAAACCTTGTAAAAGTCAGGAAAGCATTTGAAAGAGGGTTAGTTGTGGTGTTTTTATTCTTTGACTTATATATTGTCCAAGTTGGTAAAAAAAACATTGTTATTGATGACTTATCCAATTTCTGGCCAGTGTGAAAATTCAGTGCCTCATTTGATTTGAAGATGGCTCTACTTCTGAGGACAGACAAGCACAATCTAGTTCTGTACAGGCATAATAATAATAATAGTAATAATAATAATAATAAAAAAACATTTGATGACCTGATAGGTCACTAACAGATGATTCTTAGGAGGAGTGATGAGGGCAGCCAAACAGAATCAACATTAGAAAAGCAATGCATGACATGGTCTTTGGTTTTGTATCATTTGTATATACAGTTTCTAAGATATTTATTTAATAGTAGGAAAAATGTCAATTTTCTGCTTCAACCTGTGGTGCATGGCAAAAATCAGATCCTTTATTCATCAGAACAATGCAGCTGACAGAGGACATCCTTTATTTTTACTATGACTGCCCATCAATCTGCAGCCTTTGCATTTTAAATGTCCTTCTGTTTTCACTCCTGTGTAATAACAGTTCATAATGTCTTGGCTGAAGCTATGCAGTAAGAAAAAAAAAGATCAACTGTGTAAAAAGACATTGAAATAAATGTTTATATTCAGTAATTTTCAATCTGCAAATGTTTTAGTTTATTTTATTTTTTAGTTTATAACTCTGATATAGTTGATATAATGGCCTCTAAGTTTAAGAAAGTCGGCTCTGTCAACTCTAAAACTTTGCTTACTTCCAAATAATACCAAAATTAATACAAGGATGGTGGTGTGCATGGAATCAGTGACTTAGGACTCTTCTTCACCTCATTTGTTTACTTCTCTAACTTCAACTGTCAGTCTGTTAATGATTAACTTCAAGAATTTATTATTGTGAATGCTTTCTGTGTCTGTGCGCTCTTATTTCTCTACAATGATCTGGTTTTTAGTGTCATCTAAAACACCAACTCTACAGAAAAAGAGCATATTAGTTAACTTAGTTAACAAAAGCAATGCTTCATAATGTGCACTGCCTCTAATAACAAGAGCTGAATAAAAAAAGCAGCCTCATCTCACAAAAGGCCCAGCGACTGCTCAGCTGAGCCATCCATTAAAAAAACTAATCAGCAAAGGAAACACTTCACTGTGCACCAAAATAGGAGGAGTAACACAAGTTCCCGACTTTATGCTCAATAGAACTGATTTATTATAATAAATAATAAGAAAAAGGAATAGTATGAGTCACACAGTGTTAAGTAAGTAAAAGCAGAGTATTGACCGTCGCAGCAACAATTTTCTTTGTTCTTCTAAGATCTCTATCTATATACTGCAAGTAATGGTCACAAACCCTGATCAATTACTGCATAACGTGATAGAAGTGCTGCAACCAAACCAGGGAAGTACAATGTTGCATTTAGCGCAAATTTGCTTACAACAGGTTTATTGTCAATCCAAGGTAATTCACATAGGCTTTCACACGATGTAATTTTCACAACATGTTCACAACACGTGGTGTTTTATATTTTAAGAGCCATTGCTGACAAAAAGCCAGTGTAAATTCTTATAGTAAAAGGCTTTCTGTAGTGTCTAAAATGAAAAACCCTTCGTCAGACCTTTGTGCTGTAAACAGCTGTTTCCTGTGACAACAGTGGTGGGAGAGAGCCGCCCATCAAATGTACAATACGCACTAATGAGTTAAAAGTGGCCAAAAAGCCTCAGAAAGCATTATGATAATTTGCTCAGTGTACTCCACTGCAGGTGTACACTTTGACAATGCGTGTCATTATGTCAGTCATTGTTCGTATGTAAAATGAAATGGAGCTTTAATTGCTCCTGAGCTTCAACCCGAAGCCACTGGTGTGAGTTCATTTCACATGCTGCACTGTTCCTTTCTTACCTTTCTCTTGCTGGCAGCTATAACAGTGGGCAGCCAGCGGCTCTCCCTTGTGTCCATGAGCAAAAACACCACATCGTGTTCTGAAATGAGCTTCTCCAGCTGCACTACATCTTTCTGGGCCTGGGAAAGCGTAGCCTGAGAGAAATTCACTGGGTGGCCAGGCATTGGGATGCTCATATTGTAGCCCTCAGCGCTCTGTAAGAGGAATTGAAAACGGAGACAATCTTATTAAGCCTTGGATGAAATGACTGCGTGTATAAACAGAGGCCAAGTACGTGATAGCCAACATTAGAGAGTGAGTGGTCAGTGGAGATGAACAGTGAAATCATAATTAGTGGCCTTGTTAGGTTTGGACATCCAAGCTGAAGTGAAGACTCCTTATAGCATGTCTGCATGTAAATGCAATAGTCATGTCTTTAGCAAAGCAAGGCAAGGGAAGGAAGTTTTATTTCTATGGCATATTTCAGTAACAAGTGCTTTAAATGATGAAAACATAAAACAATAAAATTAAAAAGGGGTACATTGCAGTGAAATAATAAGAAAAGTAAAGAAACGTTAGTCTATGGACTAAAATTAAAGTTTTAGTCCATAAAACGTAAAGCTCATATTAACTGAGCCTGAGGCTAAAACCCAAAGAAAATGGATTTTAGCCTTGATTAAGAGGAACTCATTGTTTCAGCACTTTTGCTGTTTTTTGGAAGTATGTTCCAAATTACAGGAGCATAAAAGTTGAATAAGGAAGAAGACTCAAACTGCCACCATCAGGGGTTTAGGTACAACCCAGCAACCACAGAGGTTCAAGTTTCTCATAAACTGGAAATTACTAGAACACCAGTATCACCATCCACAGCGGACCCAGATTTATAATTTAACTGATCAACAATAAGTCAACCAAGAAAAGGATTCTTATCTGAACCAAAGATCTTCAACTGCACTGGGATTATTTGGTAATCCTGCAGCAGAAAATTGGCATTGCTGGGTTATATAATCTCATCTTTCAATTTAATATTTTTATTTCATATTTCTTAAATGCTCCAAATATTTCACAAGCTATGTCTTCTGTTGTTGTAGCGATTCCTCCTTCTTGCCACAGTGGCTGCAGATATTTTTGCACCCATTTTTCAAACGTGCTAGTTATAAACGCCAAAACAGCACTCACAATGTGGTTCCAGCTTAATAAATTGCATTATGGGTTGTAAGTTAATACATTTGCAAGTCCTGCTCCCAGTTTTGAACTTTCTCATTTTCATGAAGGCACTAGACTGCACCTGTTATTTTGCTGATGTAATCCTGTTTGTGTGTTGTTTGCAGATCATGTTTGCTAAGAAGTTTGCACCTGAACATGCAAGTTGTTTAAAAATCAGGTCTTGTAGATTAAAAGAAAATCACAATAAATTACATCAAACATGTATTTAATTCTTTATCATTGTCACTGTAGTTTTATGTTGCATAATCAATCCACCTGAGAAAAAAAAGCATCTCAACAAAATAACTACAAGCCCAAATGCCATTGACACCAAATATGACTGAATATAAACATCTGACTGCATTTGTAAAAAGAAAAACCAAGAACTGTAGGAATAATGGGAAAAAATAACTGAGGGGAAAAGTGCTGCATTCAACAGCTACCTTTCAGATTAAATTTTTTCATGTGGAAAAAAGTCAGTGCAAGTAGTTTGGCAAATTAGAGCACTCCTTAAAGCTTCAATAGTACCACCTACTGCTGTACTTTCAGCCCCCAGTGAACCCTTTTATTGCAATTCTCCCTGAGTCTGTTTTTCAGACGTCTTCTGAGGCTTTGGCTTTTTTATAGTTTGATTGAAACAAAAAGTTAAAAGAAGTTCCTACCAAAAGTCAAACAAGGTTAGTCAATTTAGCCCAACTTTTTCCTTTTTTTATTATTGAAAATGTTATCTTTTTCCAACACATAGAGCATAATGCTATATTTTCGACAACCCCCAGGACACAGGAAACTGTTTTTGCTTTTGATTACATGGTTTATCAAACAGACTACATATTTCTAAATTAAGAAATATTGTATAAAAAAACCTAAGTCACACTAAAAATATTCATAAAACCACTTATTGTTCTTTAACCATATTATATTCCATATATTTATGGTTGTTATTTTAGACATGAAGATAGCACTGTGTTGCTGCAATCAGGAGCAATGCTTCTAAGTGTTTATTCTAGAATAAACACTTAGAAGCATGAAGTTTGTGATTTATTAAAATAAACACCTAAAACATTTCAACACTGACATAACCTACAAACAAAATTATAAAATAAAAATATAAAAATCTGATTATTATTTTGAGGATTTTTAGCCACTTCTGAAAGTTATGACAAAAAAAATCAAAACCGTTAAAAAAAAATTTAATATCATATTGCAATGGGTATAGAAATGGTAATTATTATTCCAGAGAATGTAAATGTTGATTTAAATAAGCCTTGTTATCTTTTTTTTCTTGCTCATACATTTCTCCAAAATGTTTAGAAAAAAGCCACATCATTGAGTGTTAGATTGTGCAAGTCAACAGTTTTGACTAGAAATAAAATCCCACAGAGAAAAGCCAAGTCACTGCTTGTTCATTCTGAACACTGAATTACTTTGTCTGGATTTGTCACCATGAAAGAATTGGAAATGTCAAGAGTAATTTCAAATGAAAAACAGAAAAGGGCAAGGATAAGGTGAGGTATTTTAATAAGAGGAGCAGCTTTTACTGAATCAGTAGATTTCACAAGCTTCTCTTAGCATACTTCAAGAGTGGGAGCTGCTAACAAAGTGTTACATTTACATTTAACTTTGACGTAAGTGTTGCTAAGCAGTCGGGTGGTGAGTTCACACTGTACAGATAGTAATCACATTCCAATAACTCCAATAAATATCACCAGCCTGCAGCCAAGAGAGAAAATTAAATTTCAGTGTGGAAAACGCTTATAGCAAAGACTTTATGAGGACCCAATATTACAAGATTTCTCAATCAACCAAACCACAAAATATTGGCAATTCCACCAGCTATTATGACATTTTTTGACCATGGTCAAAATATAAAACCTGCTGCTCCCTTCGACACCAAGACCTTTTCTGATCCAGATTTTCTCACTTCAATTACTGGAGTTCTGTGCCTTCAGCACCTGATGCTCCATATTTGTAGAAAAACAACCCGATGAAAAAAAAAGAAAAGGAAAGAAGAAACCCTTAATAATAAGGGAACACATGGATTCAGCTGCTGTGCCTGAAAACGAGCAGAGTTTTGTGCTTCCTATTCTTTTTCCCAGAAGAAGAAGAGAAAAAGAAAATTAAAAAAGGACGGAGACAGAGGCTTGGAAATAAACATGATGGGGCAACACCTGCTTACGTGTGCATTTTACAAAGCGCATCACAGGTGACATTATTATCTCAGACCACTGTATCTCATTACCGGGAGAAACAATTGCACAGTCGTGACTGCAATACAAACGAGGTGTAGGCCAGAGTTTAGCGTAATTTCAGACAATCTGCACACGGATGACGAGACATTCAAATTTGGGAAGATTAAAAACTCAAAGATGATTTTACTCAAAAAACTGAGTCTGAATTCACAAAATTAAGAGAATAACAACATTCTTATGTAAACAGATTTTCAAAGTTTTGCTTAATAATGACAGTGTCTAATATCAGAAAAAACACAGTTAATGCTGTTATATAATTGACCTACATGCGGTGTTTTTGGCTTGTACGCATTAAATTATTTCAGCCACGTGTCAGAAGAACACACAAGAATATTTTTGAGGCCAGATAATATATATTACATAATAACAGACAATGGGGCATTAGCCGCTTCATAAGGACCACAATTTACAATCACCAAACTTGTAAAATACACACAGGTGTACAGAGATAATTAAAAATGATAAATATGCATATGGTCCACGCAATTCCAAGAGGCTTAATAATGAGTGAGCTCTATCGCACCCAATCTGAGCCAGTCTTTGAGTTATTGGCTGCCTTTTCACTTGCTAATCCAACCAAAATATCTCCCTCAGTGGAGCCAGTCATTAATTACTAAAGTAATGAAACCGGTCCATTAATATGCAGATAAAACAGCTTCTCATTTTCTCCTCATTTTGGACACTTTAGATATAATCATTCAACAAGGGAGAAATTTAAATTACTATACTATCCAATAATTTGCTCTATGCAACAGAGTCTTTTGTAGAACGAGCCTAAAAAAAGACTCATAATTACTAAAATTATGAGATGACAAATATTTCCATTTGTTTAAAGATTTTACAAACGCTGACCTTGTATAGCAGGTTATAACCCAAACATGAATCTTTACTGTTTGACTCACCACACCCGGAAAGATTTTTGTAAGACGGTCAACAGCTGCTGTAGCTTTTGATTTCCCTCCTCCGAGGCAGTCTTCGAACTCATAAAGTGGCTGTCGAACCGGATTGGAGTACGAGATCTTGGCGTTGTCAACAAAGGTGATGTGTCGGACTCCCCAGCCCTAGAGAAGGACAGAGACACACAGTTCAACCTTTAACTACATCAGAAAATAGGTCTTTCTGTCAGGCTTCAGTGAACGTTAGACATGCAGAACATTCCCACATTAAAATAGAATTTTGCTAACTTTTTTGCACCATACCAAGCTCTGTTTGTGTTGACAACAGAGATGAGAAGACTGAGTTAACTACAGTCAATAGTTAAACAGCAAGGTGTTTAAAGTGAAGTCATAAGAAGAAGCTATTTAAAGGGAACTTTCTATCACATGTTGAGAAATGTCTGGTTCATTCAGCAAGAGAGAGCAAAACTTTCAGCAAATATCACCAAGGCACGCCAGATGGAGTACAGAAAGGTTGCTGTTTATAGCCGTGTGTACTTTCAACCTCTGACGTGAAATAATCTGAATTTGAAAGTCCTGTAATCCGTCATTTGTTTTCATTCTGAATTTTTTTTAAATACAAATCGGATGTGAATCACCAGCAAGAGACAAATCACTTCCAGTGTTCAATGATTTTATATAAATTTTTATACAATTATAATTCTATTATTTAGTAGCATAAATAACATAATTATGTTCTGTTCAGATTGTGCTCAGTTCAAATAATGAATTAGCTGCATGCGAGATGGGGGTCGGGTAGAAACAAAAATAGAAAATTAAATAGACGTCACTCAAGTCCTTCATCAATGCTTGTTTGTATCTTACAACAAAATGTTGCATTATCATTTCAAACTAGTCCTTGGTAAAAGGAGACCATGCAAAAAGGTTGTGTTCACTGTTTGTTTTACCAAATAAATGGGAAATAAGGAGTGTATTGATAAGCATGTTTCTATTTGTGTTAGAGTTAGAGAAAAAAGTAGAGTGTGTACTCTACGTATGTTCATTTGGATTATTTTATCTTTGCCAAATAATGGATCAATCTTTCATCCTTCCGTCTTACCATGAGGGTCCTGGCAACATTGCAGCCCAGAGTCCCAGCACCAAGAAGGAGACACTTTGTGTTGACCACTTTGTCCAAGTCCAAAGAAGGAACCAGCCTCCATCTCATTAATTTAAGGTTCAGGTCCACTGATGACTCTGCAAGTCTGCAGGAAGCAGAATGAAAAAAACAAATGCCTTCAGTTTCTGATTACACCTGAAATTATTCAACTTCCCACTGTGAATTAGCTTAATTTGCAAAATTAAAAATCATTCAGGTGTTTGCAATAAACCAATCATAGAAGAACACTTTGAAAAGTTGAACAGAATCAATATTGCAAACATTTTATGCACATTAAACACTATATCCTACTTTCAGTCACTGCAAGGGACACAAAATTTTTCAACCCCAGAGGAAAAAAATATTCATACAAGCATATGTTTAGAAACATAATATGTGGGCTCAGGGACTCTTGGTGAAGAGTTTCATCAAGTCCGTTATTATGGGAAAAGATGGTAATACACCTAACTCAAGAATATTAATGAACTGAAGGTCTTTCCCCAAGATTACAGAGGAACGATGTCAGAAGCTGGAATCTGACTATGAATCACATTTTTAGTGGGTCATAATAATAGTACTGAAGAGTGGTTGTCAGGAAGAAGATTGACTTTGAAACAGCAGTTATTAAAAGGGACAATTTGTGTTTAATTTGATACAATCACCTGTAATATTAGCCATGTTTAGCTGACTGTGAGTTTGATTTGATCAGAATAGAATAGAAATATACTTTATTGTTCTTCAGTGGGAAAATTCAGATGTTTCAACAATTAAATGGGGCACAAAGATAAGTTTGTTCTCAGCTTTTTGTACAATAGACAGTACCAGTTTTCCAAAGGTTTTACCTTTTAGGATCCATGCATTCACTCAGGTTGACCATCCGTGGTCCCATTGCTCCCTTCGGATTTTTCTCCCATCCAACACTTTTAAGACACACTAAGACAATAATAAGCAAAAATTTTTAAAACAAATTTAGCCAAATATTGCAATCAATTTTCATAAGCAATGAAAATTCTGCATTAAAATTAATTTTAGGACTTTTAACATTGAAGACTGACTTATTCTATGAAACTGTTGGACACTAAAAGGTAACGATGTGGTAATTTGTTGGTCTCTGCAGCCCCCTTCATTATACTTAGTGCAACATTACTCCTTATTTACTGCAGTGGTTGCTGTGGTACTATGTGCTGTAGTGTAAAATAAGCAAATAGATTGATTGAAATGGGAAGCAGTGAAATTACTTAATCTTTATCTTCAATCAGCTTTCTTGAATATAATTACAGCAATGTATGTGACATTTTTATTCTTTATTTTATGATCTATATGACAGCAATGCCTATTCTCATGCATATTTAAAAAATCAGAACAAGGTGGATTGGTTAGCTTTTCAAAACGCCACCAAATATGCAGACGTACTCAGAACAGTTAAATTTATTTTGGTTGCTTGAACACATTCACAGTGACTTAATTAAAAGCTGTGATGTGCCGAATGGAAAAAGGTGAGAGAAACAAAGACGCCTCATTGAAACTTAACATAAACCTTTTCCAGATCACAGAGCAACTCCTCTTTCAATGCCACCATTACCATTTAAATTGTTTTCACTCCTAATTCGGCAGACAAAAGGATAACAGAAACACTTTGTGAGATTAGATTGAAATGAGTAGTCTCTCAGAGGAATGAGAAATAAAACTCGGACTGCATCAGCAGCAAAGAGACAAATTCACACTTGGCATGGGCAGAGTTATGCTTAAAAAAAAACAAGTGCATTTGTGAAGATGTAAAGACATGTGAGAAGACAAATAGAGGTGGGCAAAGACATCAGCATTACCTGAGTTATTGGGAAGCTCAGGTAGCTTGACTTGGAAGAGGACACTGTGCTGGATGGAGCGGTTTCCCTGCAGAGTTTGGTCTCTGAAACACAGCACTTCCACCAGGTCCAGTTTAGAGCCCCTGACACACACAAGAGCATCACTCATTCATTAAAGAGATAAACAAAAGTGAACCCTTATTGCCTCTCTCACTATTGGTGTAAAACCAACACAAACCCTGCACTACTTTTTATGAAGTAGTCCAACATTTCTTGGATTGCTCAGTAAAAACCAAACAGGCAAATACTAGAGACATCGTGGCTACTTCTTAACAATTAATCAAATACTCAGTTTTTGTGTGACAGTGTAGTAATGCAGAGGGATGTTTTGATAAGATAATAACTCCCTCTGACTGCATGGAAACTACAACTAGGTTTTTACATGATGAGGCTAAGCTCGATGGGAATTCCTGCTTTGAGCAATAAAAAAAACTTTTTCAAACAAAAGATTAATGCTAAAAAACTAAACCAAACAATTAAAAAAAAGCAAATGTTGACAGTAAATCACATCTCAGAAGTTTCCAGAGAATCTTCTTTTACTGATCTGAACAAGTCTGCAGTTTTGTTAAAGATATTCTCATGTGACATTGGAACATAGCAAAAGGTTCAGTAAGTGTGTTAGATTAAATATTATTAATTCTCATTAGGAAAGATTTGATACCTGCTCATGTAGTAGCGTCAATGTAGTGTCTAAAACAAGATAATGTTATGTAATGTTATGTTTTATTTGAATTATCCATATACTTCAAAGTACAGACTTTAAAGACAAAATAAAGATGGCATTTTTAAATTTATTTTTACTTTACATTTTATTTAATAAATTATTATGTTAGAGTAGTTTCTTGGTTGAAGTGCTGCTACAGTAAGTGATCTTAACCACAAGATATATATGTGCAATCTACATTTTAAATGATCAGGATATTTATGTCACATTTAAATGTAATTTACGTAGTACTTCTTATGTCATATTTGCATCCATTTTAAAAACAAGTTTTATAGTTTTCTGAAAAACCCATCAACATTTTAAAGTAGTTACATGTAACCTAAATGATTGATTCATACGATATACTTATTTATATAAGAAAATATATTAATATGATTTTTTTAAATTAGCATTATCTCTATATATCTGCCATTTGTAAGTTCATATTCTTTTTCTTTGCCGTCATTATGTCCACAGTTTCAACCACCGAAAGCATTTAAATTAATTGATACAGGGATGTGCTTTAGGTTCTCTCTAAAAGCAAATCTCCGTTGAACCCAGAAGTTTACATACACAGAATAAAAAAATACAAACACATTTTTCCCCCACTGACTGAAGATGAAATAAGACCAAACTTCTTCATTTCAGGTCAGTAAGAATGACCAAAATTATGTTTATTTGCGAAATGGTCTTCATGGTTTTAAGGCATCCACAGCTCATTAACTATTAACTTTACAGTAGGTATTAAAACCAGCAGTTTTACTTGTTGCCGTTTTTGGATTTTTATGCCATTACCAGTTTGTTATAATTCGAGTTGGTAAACTGCAATTATGATTTGAATGGACTCGTTTCCACTTGTGTTTAAAAGCTCTAAGAAAGATAAATAAAGCAGAGTTTAAACTGATTTGGTCAGACAAACTGAATATCACTTTATCCTCCTTTTCTTCCCTGCAATATTCCATTCTAATACAAACACTGGTATCACTTTAAGTTTTGGATCCAGGTTTATAAAAATGACTCGCATTTAAATGTTTCTCAGGTCTCTCTACAATGTCATGGATGATTGACAGAAGAACAGAAAATGAATCATCTTAAGCAGAAATAGAAACGTTCAAGCATTATAACATTACTGGGACCTTTGTAGGTCAGCCACCTGTGACTACTGATAGTCGGGTACAACTAATTCATCTCGGCCACCTGTGAAACAGATTTCAGCAGCCTCACAAAACTGGTGCCAACACCTTCAGAAGGACATCTGTGACTGGAGGAGGGCAGCATTTAAAATACTGCTTTTATTCTACAGAGGAGGGAAACCAAATACAAAATGCTCAATGCTTTAAAAATGTTTTGCACATACTGTTTGCAAATTTTTGTGCCTGATGTTCTCCTCAACACAGTAACATCTGAAGATAATGAGTGATTTTCTGTTGCACAGCTGCATATAGTAAAACACAAAAAGTTAAAGTGGAATGGTTTGTCCTTTTAAGAGAGATTTAGTAAATAAGAATAAGTTAAGTGTCTCATGTAAAAAAATAATTAATGTAGTTTGTTGAAATATGATGCAAAAATTATTTGATATTGAACAAATGTATTCTCAGAATAAAGAATAATCATAATAACTTTGCACTTAGGCAAAGTTATAATATTTTGAAAAATATTTTGTTCAATTATTTCTACAATTTCACATTATTCAGCATGACCTCATGTAAAGTCAGCAGCCCAGCAGGTTTCTGCTAGAAAGAAATAAAGGTTTTGAGTGGTCTAATCAAAGTGCTTTGACAATAAACAACTGCTCTTTGTTACAGCTATTTTTTACAGCACTGCCATACCTGCAGATTGCTTCGAGAATTTGCCCTCAACTGTGGTCAGCTGTTTGTGTTTTAAGAAATGAAAAATCTCTATAATATATTGCTTATATGGCGAAGCACATCTTCTTTAATTGACACTTTTTTTTTGTAAATGTACTTTTAAATTTGGTTAAATGTGCACATAAAGCTTAGAAGCAATCTCCAGAATTAGGAGCTATAGCATAAAATATGATTTGTAATTTACACAGAAAAAAACACCATCCAAAACATTCATTATTATTTTTAGAAACTGACATGTTATAAACAGATTAATGGGAGAAAGATTAATTCTGCTTTCAATATCAGTCCCACTGTTGTCATGAACCACAAAGTAATGTTGCTCAATTAATATAGAGCACCTCAAAGCACCTTTAATCTATGTGTGGCTCTACAAAGTGCTTCATCCCGCCATTAGACGCAGTCTCAGGTAACATAGATGAGTCCCAAGAGGTCGAGATTTAAACTACCCACTCTGCTGTAAGTGAATAATCCACTCAACTACCTGAGTCACTACCAAGCTATGTTTTCAAAATGGACTCTTTGGAACTGTTAATTAATTTTCTTGCAGTCCACATCAGTGGGTAGATGCAGCCTTTAATTTTTATGTTTCAGAAGTTCTTTGAAGTCTATATATATTATACATTGTAAATTCATTCATCTTATTGCTTCAAAATTTCAACTTAAACTTTGAGACGTTCAGACAGACCTTCTTACAGTTAGTTGTGTAATAGGAGCAAAGTTTCTAATTGTGATATAATAAATAAAAAGATATAGTTACTCCACTGGATGCCTGTATTACCTCCTCCCTGATCTTTGTGTAAATATTTGATCCTGCTCTACCCAGAACTCATGTACTAAATGTTTGGCACAAATTAAACAACCTGCACCAACTTCACTAAGGATTGTTAAGAATTTTATCCTCTAAACATTTTCCTAAAATGTTCAATCAAAAATACTTTTTACAACAACTCTGCTTGAAATCTGTGCTGCACTACTTTATTAAATCTGAATAGTATCCACTAGCTTTTCAATCCAGATGCGCTATAAATAAAAGTGAAAGTCAAGAATCACAGTTAATTGATATATCGTGTCATGCGCATCAAACATTTCATCATACACTAATACTTCTTGAAATTCACTGTTTCATAATGACTGTTTCAGCACACATAATTTAGAAGATTTCCTCATCTTTTCTCTGCTTGAACACAGACTCGAACACAAATGTTTTGTTTACCACTGCTTGGCCAAGAGGACCAGGAGATTTCTCAGAGGCCAGCCTGGATGTTGTGACAGAGTACATGGATCATAGACGCCCACAGTTATCTGGAAAAATCAAAGAAAAGTGATTAGCTTCCCAGATGACTGTGCATCTCTGTATCTGATTTTGTGAAATAAAACGAGAAAAAAAAAGAACAAGAACAGTCCCTTTTGAAAACAGCTTCAAATGTCATTTGATGGCCCTATGAATACCCCACAAAATGTCTTAGAACTCTTTAAATCAATACTAATAAGAAGAAATAAGTGATATATATTTGCCTTAGAAAACATTTCGGAAATCAATTCATTCATGGATTTGCATAATATAATGTTTTTATAAAAATACCTTCTTAGTGTCAGTAAAAAATGCCTCCCAGTCCTCAAGTAGAGCCATCTGAACAGCATCATCAGCATATTTCATCAGGAAAAAAGGAACTGCAGTGATCCCTCTCTTTATGCAGAGGCCATCATAGGCCTCCTGCAGGGCTGAGATCTGACAGAGAAATTATAGCACAAGAGTTAAATGTTTACGTTATCAACAGATACATCTGGCTTTTTACAAAATACAGAATGATTACTGGCTAAATGTACTTTTAAATTTAAAAAGATAGTAATTTGCCAAGAACACCAAGACCCAATTAAAACAGATTTCCTAAACTACCACTACCACATTTAATTGTTAAGACATGTTCATGCAAATAAATATTAAAACATTCAATATTTTCAAGCTATTTATCAGCTTAAACATTAATAACTACCAACAAGAGTTAGGAAATGTTCCCTTCCTTAAAAAAGACATCTGTCATCTGTGATTGGTTAGATACAGAAGCATGCTCATATGCAACTTATTTCTCTGCTACAAAAAATTCAAAACAATATTCTGTGAGTTTAGAAGTTAATACATGCCACAAACATTAAAATACCTACTAAGCTACTAAGGCTACTAAGCCTCAAATATATCGCCTTCACCATATTGGTGTGTGCATTACTAATACAGAAAAAGTTTATTTTGGAAGGCAAAACTTGTTGCCTAAAACTGTTTATTCCAAACAAGATAATATTTTGCATGACAATATAAGATCCAGTGTGTAACACATTGCAGTAAAAGCCCATACCTAACACAGATTACAATTAGAACTACAAGTGGAATCATCATCACAAGTTTCATCAGTAATATCACCATCACATTTTAATATTGTGCAACATTTTTTATATTAATTATTAACCATGTAATTGTCCAATGGCAAAACATAGTGGAAATAAAGCTTTTAAAATTGTGGGTTTGATTTAAAAACAGAAAATCAAAGTTCAAAGTCAGAAAAAAAATCTTATATCTGCCAAAGTTTGGGGTCTGACTTGGAAAGTAGGAGGTAACTGAATCATCAAATTCCTAAACCTAATATGACTGCTGCTTTAAAACCTATAAGCTACAGAAATAACTACATTAAGCTAAGCTACATTACAACTTAAAATAAAATATTTAAGATATTTTATTCAGTGAATAATAATTTAAAAAGGCCAACCTGTTTTGGAGAGAAAACTTCCTCTAGGATAACAGGCGGCTGAATAATTTTTAATCCTTCTGGGAAGCAAAGTGCCGGGAAACAGAACCAGTAGTAGAAATGGTATTTCTTGAGGTCCTGCAAAGAGATGTCAGAGGGATATCAAAATTATAAAGATGTCCATGTCAAACAACAAAAACAGAAAATCACAGATATATGAAAATAAGAAATGTATATGGTTATCTATAAAACACATACTGCAAAGGTCAGTAGAATGAATCTGCAGAGGACAGAAGGGTTCTTCAGTGCAGCTCCAGACTGTATGGCCTCCCATATCTACACAGGAAACAATTGTTCAATATTCTTTTTTTCTTTGCCCAGCTCAACTTTGTGACCATCTCTAACATGTGTTTCACAGACATTAAATCCACATGAATGAATCTGAAAGCATATTTGTGTCTGTGAAAATTCCTTAAGGACACCCTTTACCTCTTTGGCCTCTTTCTCCAGCAGAGCCTTTTTGTCAACAGCCTTAAAGGCATCGAGTGTGTTGGTGTTATACAGCATACCAAGAGCTGGACAACAACGAGCCGGAGTCGGACCATCACTAACAGCAAGAAGAATTAAATTGTTGAAATAAAGCAAGTGATCAGAAAGCAAAGAACATGTCAACAATACAAGACTCTCACTTTATGCTGATGCATTATGGGGTCTCTGCGAGAAAATTAAGTCATGTCACCCCTTTGAAGTAAGTGTGTTGCTTTTAATGCATTACCATTTTGAAGGGTGCATGTGTATGGGGATCAAGAGTGAGTAATTCACAGTGTTCTGCCTTTTCAGATAGGAGTAGATTACTTTTGTCATGACCTTCTCTTTTTGTTTTTTATAGCACAGATCAGCTGACACCTGGTAAAGAAATGTTATTGTTCTATGAGTGCCACCAAGTGGCCAAGTAATTAGTAGATAAATTAAATTTATCAGGCAGAAAGTGAAATACAGTGACTATACTGTGCACTAAGATATCTTAGCCATTTTATTGCTTTTCCAAATCAGTCATAAATCAATTATTGATAAATGAACCAGCTCTATGACAACTGAACAAGCTCTAAAGAGTAGAAAACAGGTATGCACACCAATAGCTCATGTTGAAATATTTTAAGTGCTTTAAAATGATCTGAGCAAACACAGTTTTAATGTTTCAAGAACTAAGAAAAGGTAGACAAACCCATTTTTGTCCTTTTCTTGTATGAAAAGCACACATTGATGGAGCACTGAATATAAACACACTCTTGCTTTATAGTGTAGTATTATTCCATCAGTGTAATGTGTTAACACATTCAACCTCGTGTGTATTCTTGGATCTTTCTCCTTTCCTCTCTCGACCCCATTTGTGGTTTGACGAGTTACAGGTGAGCCCAACTCATTGGCTGAGAGAGTGACAGTGCATCTCTGTGTGTGTTTAATGAGGTTTGTTTCAGGCAACTGATTAGTTCCTTCCTTCTCATGTGTGATTTGAACACTCATTTTCCTTCAGCACCTGCATGCTATTCTTCTCTCCATCTCCAGTTTCCCACTCAAAGTGCTGTTGTGAATCGAGTGGAGGAGAGTGTTGTTCCCTAAAGTGACAACCCAGATTCAGTGAGGATGGACAGCATTACAGTTCAATTCTTTTTCTGAACTGCTATACTAAATAAGGACTTTTGTTTGCTTTTTTTGTTTGTCATTCTCCTCATAACTTTGAAAGAGTATAAATTACTAACGCCCCACAGCATTTTATTGGTGCGAAATGCTCATGCTGAAGAGTAGCTTGCTGAAAACCCAAAGGACGCGGGTCTGTTTGGCCACATGTGACTAGTGTAGAAGGTCTGTCGAGTCCCACTACACAGGAGACACTTGAATCACCCAGCATGACAGCCAAGAGGCTTCCTTTAGCTGATAAGGGGCTGAAGGTGAAACACAGCTACTTGGAATGAGAGAAAAAGCACCGGCATCTGCAGAGTGGAACATGTGGCACTTGTTCAATCCAGTTTTAAACTACAAGTAAACTGACTAATAGTTCTGGACTTCAAACGATATACTTTCTGCTCTAAGCTAACCAATAAATACATTTACAATCTTGTAGCAATGCAAATTAACAAAGAAAGTGCAGCAAGTGTGTCAACAAGACCTGGGATTTCGATGGTGACTCGTGGGAGCTGCAAGAAGAGAGTCTCATTTTCAAGAAAAGCCATTGTTTCATCAAGGTCAAGACTGTTTCTATATAACAAGTAACACTTGGTACAAGTTTAAGTCCAGATATTCCATCCATACAAGTGCCACTGCTTGGTTCCCTGATAAAAATATCTGTGCAATAATAATGTAGAATATAAGAGATAAATTCTGTTTTTATTGCTATTGTTGGGGTCTTCAGTTTAAATATGCATCATTTTGCCCTTATAGACTAATAAAGGGGAAATACATAGAGATTTTATTCTACCAGGAAATAAAACTTTTTTTTTCCTAAAATGCTCACCAGTGGTATAAACAAGTTTTGATCAACACTGTTTTATTGTACAGCTGGAATGTGGAATAGCTTTCCTTTCAAAATTACCTCCATCTTTCTTACAATCAATGCTGACTCTCTTCATGAACTGTGCCTAAATAAGACACCCCCACAACATGAAGGTGCTATTATAATGTTTCACTGTGGGAAGGGTGTGTGTAAGATGAGGTACACTGTTTGTATTTTTTCACATAATGAGTTTGCATGTAGTGACTGATCAGAGAACCTTCTTCCACATGTTCGATGTGTTCTCCATAAGGATGTGATAAAATACATATGAATCATCTTACAGCTTTCTTTCAAAAATGGCATTCTGCTTAGCTTTTCATCTCATCCATATTAGAGGATTCTAACTGACGTGATACAACTGGTTCACAAACATAAAAACTCAAAAATAAACAAATTTCAATTGTGTATCGTTAACATTGTATTTCCTCATTTTGTCCTTTTTCATTTTTGTTAGCCAAATAGCAAGTTTTAATGAATTCACTGTTATGATACCACTGTAAATTAATCCATTTGATGTATTAAAAATGCAATATCAACAAAATAACTACCTCAGATTATTTAAAAAAAAAAAAACAACAACAACAACAAGAGTGTTTTACTTACACATCAAAGGCGCTGAACTCTAAAGTCAGACGAGTGGGCAAGCCGACAGGGTCACCTGTCAGGTTTAATACAGATCAAAAACTTCATTTCAATTGTTGTGTGATAAACACAACAATGATGAACTGTTTATTCAGTGTTTCAGTGAATAAACAGTCTTTCCTTAGTAAAGTCCCAGGATGTAACATTACCACTCACCATTATAATAGTATCCTTTGATGCACTTGGGGCTCTCGTCCAGTCTGTAATCATTGAGCTTCTTCTGGGTGAGCTGGTGCCAGAAGCCTGCCTCCAACGCGCTGCTGAAGGGTGCAAACTGCAGCTTGAGGTCTTCAGAGGATAATGATGCTCCACTGATGTCAGACGCCATCAGGACTTCAATGACCAATTTCTACAAACACTAAACTGAAGGAGAAGGCAGTAATACTTATTATAAGGCAGTATAGTTAAAGAGTGATAAAACTGTATTGATAATCATGTATTTGACCAACATGATTTATTCATTTACACGTAAAATCATTATTGTTGGCAGAGCTGCAGAGGCGTATAAGCAGGAACACTTCTGCATTTGTTTTGCAGAAGAATTGTTAGAAGCTGGAATACAAGTAGTGGGATTAATATAATCCTCAGCTACTGCCAAATACAAAATTATTCATTTTAGCAAGAGTTCTTTACCTCAGGTGCTTTGACATAAAACCAAAAGAAGGAAACAAATGTGATAAACATAATACACAAATAAAACTTTACAGTTTTAAGAAGGAAATCTTTGTTCAGACATTTTTTCTGTACCTCATACACACAAATGCCAGTTTCTTAGTTCAATTGAAGTGCTGGAGCCATTCAGAGATAATCTATTTTAAATTATTTATTACCTTATCTCAATAAAATTTTTAGTTAGCATTTTTGTAAATCTTGGGTCTGAGAGGGTTACTAATAAATTAAATATAAACAGTAATATTTCCTAGTAAATGTGTTTTCCCCCCAAGACGTTATCTTAAGTTTTAAATGGCAACTTTTCTGATTAGCTTTTGTTTTAAAATAAAATGACAGTTTGACATAAACTATTCCAAATTATAATTATAAAAAATTTATTTTTTAATATTTTTTTCTTGTAGTTTTGAACACACATCTTTTTACAAGCCAGTTTTTGACAGATTCACCCTGTGTAACACTGACAATGAACAGATGCTGTTTCATTTCACGGAAATGCTTTTTCTCATCCAAATTTGTCCTGATTTTCCTTGCACTACCTTGACATATTTCAGGTTTATGTTGCAAGTTGTCAGAGCATCTGACTCTGACCAATCAGTCATCCACAGTATTTCCAGTGGAAAGTTTTACGTCACGACAAGTTACTAGCTTCACTGCTTGAGTCTCAGCTGATGTAAAACAGAGAAGATCATGAGAAAACAAAAGCTAACAAAGATGAGGGAAATCTTGTTACAACATGGTTCCGCAACAGTAGAGGAAGAAACAGATGGAAGAACACAATAAAAGTTCTGTCAGTCAAACTGCGACACAGGAATTTCATAGTCTTTGAAGAAAACAAGCCCAATCCACAGACATCCTATTCCAGAACTGCCAAAACGACCTATAGTTAATGTTCTGACACCAGACAGCTGGCTGAGTCACTGTGAAATGGGGTACACTGAGGTCACTGTTTCTGACTGCAAATGGACTGAAACTGTCATGTCCATTACATGGAAATGGACGTTCATACAGATTCCCCATCAAAAATTAGTTATTTGAGGAGGGTCAAAGTTTCAGTCTCTAAATTTGCAAAGCATGCAGGAATACACTCCTAAATATCTGCAGGTCTGATTGCTGGTGGCAGGGTTATTCAAATTAGTTTTATCCACGACAGACATATTTTATGAACAAAATTGCTCCAGTGTTTCTGTACTCACCCTCGGCTGCTACTTCCTGTTTCAGATGGTCATGTGAACGCAGGATTTGTCAATAAAGCGGTGCAGTGTGGGTAAAAGCAGCGCGTCACTTTTAGCTTAGCTGTTTGCGGCTTCCTCGGTGTTTTACGGCGCAAGAACCATGGAGTAAAAGACGAAGAACCAGAACAAGAACAAGAACACGCAAACGAGGAAGCAAGAGAAAACAGACAGAAATCTGTAGGCGCCGTTTCTTTTCATCTCGGACGGAGAGATGAAATGATAATAGAGGCTGCTAAAACACACTCAGTTAGTGGTATAAGCCCTACTGTTTAGTCTCAGCAGGCAAAGCTTCACAAAAACACATCCGTTATGAAACAGGTTCTCTATTTTACTTTGAGGAAAATGAAGAAATATATATATATATAACTCTCATTTTCACCTGTGCGGTCACCAGAAAGTATGAGATCCGATTCAGACAGAGGGAGGGCGTGTGATAATAAGTTAGGGACCGTCTGTAAATGTTTCTTCCAGGGAAAACGGCACGCTCGACTCGACAGCTTCAATCAAAAGAATAAATATTTTTAAGGAATTTATTTTTGATTCATTTGACTATAGTTAAACCCAAAGATTATTTCAGTTTAACTATATTTTTCTTATAAAAAATATCTCAAACGATAAGTAAATGTGTATTAAAATTCATTTGAAGGTGAATATATTTTATTTTTATTTACATTACAGAGATTAAACTCTTATTATGATTCCCCTTGTATCTTCACGAGTTATCTTTCGTAATGAGCTGCAAGTCTTTGAGGTTGGAAGACCTCTTTGCCATTGCCCTAATTTTTACCTTCCTGCACAAATTGCTTAGGAGACTGAGTCTTGATTCTTTCTGGCTTGGCCATTTCAAAACAGGAATATCCTTTCCAGTCAGAACATGTTGGTAAAATTGAGATTATTTCAAACCTGAATCTGCCTGCTACTGCATAACATTAGGCTTAACAACATATCACAATGTATTAGAATTTGCTTGAAAATATACATGCTAGGAAAAAATTACAAACCTAAAAGCATTCCATCATCTAGCTGATTTTCGTAGATCAGTTATTTAAGCATTGTTTTTAAGGTAGGCCTATGTCCTGGTGTTTACCATTATGCAATAAAAATATTTTATGTTACTTAGAAAGAGAGGAAGCATACCCAATTTGTAGGATAGAACTTACATGTTGGCATCAAAATACAGAAAAATACCGATAAGCTTTACACATTTAAGTTTTTTCCACCATTAGAATTATTTCCCTTTTGCCAAAGTGTTTTCTGATAGGCTCACATAAACTTCAAAACTGCACAACACAGAGCCAATTTTAATTTTGTTGATATATATTTTTCATACCATATCATTTTTGACCCAAACAGAACATTTATTAGGTCCACATCCCTAAAAGCAGAATGTGAAAAATGTCTTCATTCCAAAACATTTCTTTAAAATGTTGCAGAAATGGTGCAGAAAGTTAGTGTCATCCAAGTAACTGAGTCCAAAGCTAAAATGGTCTGAGTTCAAATTATAGGAAAAACACAGTTCTTTCTCAGTAAACATTTAACCTGCTAAAGTGTCAAAATAGAAAAACTTTAATTCCACATCATGAGATTTTCTCTTCTACACGCATGCAGAAAGAGAACACCTTTGTTCTAGGTGTTTGGACTTCAAAATAGTGTTGTTTGCATGTAGGAGCTTGTATTGATACATATTGGCCATTTAATTACCCACATAACAGATTAATGTTGAAATTTGGTGATATGTTCGCATTATGCGAAGAAAAAATTTAATATGTGCAGTCCCAGCTGAAGGAATCCTGCAGCTGATCCCAAACTAACGTAACTGTCACTTGTGTGTTATGTTTTCATTAGGTGTAATATCTGTAAAATGTCACAGGTGTAAAGTATAACTTGTCAGGAAAATGTTGACCTTTTTAGCCCAGTGGGACTAACATTAGCACCATACTGTCAGTGCTGTCAATTAGGAAAAGCTGAAGCACTTAATAAATGTCAAAAACCAGGTTAGGTCATTTAGAAACACTGTCGACTCACATTTTCCACATTCATGTGTTAAAACTGAGCTATTAAAAAGTTTTCTTTTCATATACATTACTTATGACTCAAAAGAAATGTTCTCCACTCAGGTTAAATCCTGTATGACTGATACTTTAATGAATAGTTGTATGGTGAACACTAAGGTTGAGCTGAGAGCTGGAGGCACATAAGAGAGAACAGCATTAAACATCAAACTGTGCGGGCGAGTCATGTCTGGGGAGAAAAATCTCTGTCAACCAGCCATCTTCACCCTTACTCTCGTGGCTGCTACACGCTGTTTGGTGCCACTGGCAGTGAATTTAGAAATAGGGTGTAGGAATATGTTGCTGTTTTAGCCAGGATAGAGTCAGTGGAGAAGCAAAAGTGTTATTGTCTGCTCTTCAGCTTGTGGTAAAGGCTGTGAAGAGTTGTGAAGAGCCTAGGGCTTCTGTACTGCTACTGACAGCGCACAGGGGCCAAAACTCAAACACAAGTCTTTAGGGCTAGTGTTGGAATATATAATATATATACATATTAAGAGTGTCAAAGATATACATCTTTCTTTTCTGTCTAGTGTGTTAAATGTTTAGTTTTAGAGGTTAAGGATCGCCGGTATAGACATGAAGTGGGAAATACAGTTAAAGTTAAATGCCAACAGACGCCCTTATATCAAATGGGTGCTTGCAGTGTCACATGCAGTAATTGATAATGTTGTATGCATTGCCTTATTAGTATTCTGTGCTGTGCAGTGTCCTGTACTGGTTTTTTTCAGGTTTGACTCTTGGTTTGGAGCCCACACATAAGTACATGGCTGTGTGATTTGACTGGGAAGCGTGGGTAAAAAGTATAGTCCGCATTACCAATATTTGACAAAAATATTTTTAAATGCACAGCAATTGAAATAAAATTCTCCCCAGGTGTCAAAAACAACCTATCCAGTCTACAGGTGCTTGCTCGGCTTATGCGTGCTCACCACAAACTTACAAAAGTACGACTATAACTCAGCCCAAAGATTTCAAATCTACTGAATACATGCAGAAAAAGAAAATGCAAATGACATGAAAAAGTAATTTCATCTGCTAAAATAGGGGTAAAAAAATTTCAGAAGTGTTGTCTAAGTGCTAAGGACAACTTGTGCAATGCTTCAGAAAAAATTGGAATTAGCAGGAATAATAGTTTCAAATATAACAAAAAGGTGCATTAAACCGTCATGGCCTGTGTGGACGCTCACCACAAAACACTTCACTGCTGAGGAAAATATTTTGTTTGTTCATTTGTTCTAAGTATTTGGACTTCAAAGTAGGCATAAAATAGTGAATTAATTGTGTCACAGAGTTTACACTAATTGTGATAGAAAAGACAGACCTGCACAAGCATCTGACAAAAACACAGACACATATAGGGATCCTTGCCTTTTCTGTTTGCTTCGTGCTTCACTGTTGTTGGATGGAGATGCCTTTTACAAGTCTTGCAGAAGTGGGTGTTGAGGAATAATTGGTCCATAATTAGATGCATTATTTAAACCATTCATTAAGAATTTATGTTCTTTGCTCTGTGTTTACAGTGACAATATCTGGAGTGAATAAAACCTGATGAGGAAACTTTGACTTTGCTGTAAATGTTTCCACCTAAGATGACACCTTATGGATGTTTTATTTTATACACCTACCTGTCCAGGTAAACACTATTTTCAGCTTAGTACTATCCTGCTCTAAATTGTCGGATTCGGATAGATTTGTTTGAGGTTTACATGCAGCTGCATCTCTGAGAAAATTACAAGTTATATTGCATAAATCACACATTCATGGTTGCTTTTCCCACAGGGCTGTGCAATGATATATTTTACACTTTGGATAATGATAAGGAAGAAGGTGCTACATAACATCATAAAAAAATAAAATAGACGTAGAAAGAAATTTCCCAGTAGAGAGGGGCTCTGTTGTCATTAAATGTTTACTGTTGTGTTTGGTGAGTACTGTTTCTATGATTCTGTTGTCAGATTTGGCCAAAAATGTGCTTTGGCCTATTTTAACAGATGCTACTTTTTATTTTCCGGTTACTATCTTTTATCTGCTTATAGGGCAAACAGGCCACAACCCAGCTATAACTACATGAGTTGGCACTGTTTAACCCTTTGTTAAAATTAAGAAAACTCAGTGTTTATATTCTTTATCTTTTCAATAAATACTTATCAGTCAGTATTACAGTATTTTCATTATTTAGCTTTAAATAAATACCTTTATTTGTTTTCTACCCATTAATGGAAAACATGGGTCTTTTATTTTATGTTTTAGAGATGTATGTTTGACATAAAAGCATTTCAAATTTTAATAGTCTGTTTTCAGTGAATATTTGTAACCAATCATTATTACATTATGCATTCATTTTAAATCATAATTTTTATACATGTGTATACCCATAAGGTAGTATTAACAAAATTAGTTTTACCTAATATAAAAAGGAAAATAAAAATAATTATATGGGTTAGGGATAAATGTCATGTCAAAATTAAAATGTCTCCCAGCAATTGAAATGTAAATGAGCATATTTTAAAAGACAGAGCAAAGAAAATTGAAATAACAGGAAATAAACGTAACCCTTTTTGACCCATGTTTTGCATATCAATTAGTGTGCATCTGTTTCCATTGAATAATTGATTTTGTTAAATTTATAATCTAAGTTAAACATAATAGCTAGTCAATATTTAATTTGACTTCTGGACACAATGTAATGTGTGTGGATTGCTCGCATTACATCCACACACATAAAGCAATCCACTTTATGCAATCCATAGAGCAATCCACACACATAAAAGTCAAAGCAAATTACTCCCTAAATGATGTTCAGTGTAAAAAATGGGAATGTTATTGTAAGTATTGAACACAGTTACTTAAAGTTTTTAAACACTTTGCAAAAACGTCTTTCTTAATAACAACTGCAGTTAGATAGCAATCACAAGTAATCCTGAGGTGTAATTTCAACCCATTCTCCTACAGAAACTGCCATCAACATGAAAGGTCTAGGGTTTTTATGCACTCCTTCAGTTCTTTCTAATTGGAATCAAGCCAGGTGGCTGATTGGGCAATTCTAGAAGTTTTACTTTCTTTTTCTGGAACCAATTAAGAGTTTCCTTGACTGTGTGTTTGGGCCCAGTATCTTGGGAGGAAATTCACTCATTTAATCTTCAGATCATAACCAAGAACTGCAGTAGTAAGGACTGTGCCCCAAACAAGTGAATTCAAAGGTTTAATGAAGCGAGAGAAATGAACTCTTCTTCTTTTGATTCATCTGTCAGAAATCTTATAAAGGGTATACCTGGCTGTTGTCGGTTTTATGAATTTAAATTCTTCCTGCTTTTGGTTATTGCTCAAATGGCATTCAGTGAAACATTCAGATGATTAGAAGTACCGACATAGCCACTGGCATTTGTATGTTTAGCAACATTTGGACATATTTCTCTTTACTTTGGTAAAGAGAACCATTTTTATAACCAATCAGTTAATATAATCTCTCTGAAATTGATTTACAGCAGGCAGTAGGAATGCTTTCTACAGAGTTTTGCTGGTTTCTTGACTTTCTATGTTATTTTGCAAACCTTATTCAAAAGATATTCCATGTTATTACCATTCACCCCCCCCCCCCCGCCCCCACCCCTATGTCCTTATTTGTGGATTGATTTGATTTGATTTCTCTATTTGGATTTGAGATCAAGGTTATGTCACTTCTTTTAAGCAGTCTTCTTAAAAGCGATGTAGTGTAAAGGGTTATAAATTCAATTCATTTCAATTTATTTATTATAAAGCACCAATTCACAACAAATATCATCTCAAGATTCTTTAAAGACAAACAGATCTTAATCATAAATCACAGTTTAAATCCAGTTGGATACATTACAGTTCAGTCCAAAATATAATACAGTGCAGTTCAGTTTATCATGTCAACTGGTAAAAAATTTCCTACCTAAGGAAGGCCATCCAATTGTATTGAGTGATCAACTTTGCAGCAATACCTCCTCCTCAACAACCACTTTACAACAAAAGATGACTGATTGCATTGAGTCATTGACTAATAATGAGCATGGGTCTGACCAAAGGAGAGTAGTGTTATCATGAGCTGTATGTATTTTTTTTTAGGGAACTGACTTACATTAAGATTTAGACAATAGTTTTAGACTCAATAGAAACAAACTTTAAGAAAATCCAACTTCTGCTCCTAAGAATGAATTCCTTTATCTCTGGACACAGTGCAATAATATCAGCAAAACAGACAAAAATAAATAACATTATACTCTAAAAGACTCTTTGTAAAACTGCAAGTTACAAAAATAAAATCTGAGACTTAATGTACAAAACAAGCTGCCACCCAAAATATGTTTTTACTTTATCAACAATAAAAACACAATCAAGACCACCAACTTCTTTTTGTATTATCTATTATTATTGGTAACATTTGAAGAGCTCAGAATTTGTGTGACTCTATGCTCTTGCAGTCACAAATTGATCTTGAGAATATTTTTGAAAACACGTTTAAAGTTTCCATTGCAGAGTGGGTATATGAACGGGTTTAGAGTGGAATTAATGTAACCAAGCCAAATGGTGAACATGTGAAGATCGTGGTGTACACACTCTGGGCAGAAAGCCATGACCATGAAAACTATGAAATAAGGAATCCAACACAGTAAGAAAGCAGCGATTATGAAACCTAACTGCTTGGCAGCTTTGTGCTCCTTATGAATCCTCAGACTTTGAATTCGATGTCGTGATTGGTCTATAAACCTGTGCCATGCTTGTTTCAGAGTCACTCCATTATCAGAGTCTATTTTGGTGTCCTCGACTCCTTCCTCGGGCCACGGTAGTGCCTGACTGGGGTCGTAGCTGTTGCAGAGCACATCTGTGTACCTTTGCACATCTGACACTGGACTGATACCGCAAACTCCACTCACAGAGTTTGTCACTGTGACATGGCATTCATTGAGAGAGGCTTGATGTTTGTTCTCATTGTTTCCACCTGAGCATGTCATATCCTGTGGCGCAGACGACTGGCTCAGGGGAAGCTCTGGTCCTGGCTGCCTCTCTTCAGGCGACAAGGAGCATGTTTTACCCCTCCGTGCCATTCTGAGCCTCTTTGTTGTCATGGAAAGAAGTGACGTCTGTTGGCACTTTACGCCTATTTTTCTGTGAGTTCTAAAAGAAGCAGATTTAGTTTTCTCACCATCTTCAAGTGAATATGTTTGAGCTAGAGTGTTCTGATCTAGCAGTCTGTCTTTTTTTAGTTGTTTGAGGGAAACCTCCGTCTCATTCCCGAGGGATTTGGAGTAATTTTTTTTAGGGCTTGGGGCATTGCCTCCATTCTCATTTTCTCCAAATGAATCTGCTGGATGAATGATTCTCTCTCTGTCTCGTAGATGCTGCCTCACCGCCAAGTAGATGTGTGTGTAAAACCACAACATCAAAATTGAGGGTACATAGAAGTTGAAAACCGCTGTTATCACCTTGAACCACGTAACAAAGCGAAAGTCTGTGTCACATTTGTTCTCCTCCTCAGGTTTAAGGTCCACATGTGTGAACGACCTCCATCCTAAAATAGGAATTATCCACATCATTGAAAGTAGCCAAGCCCCAGAGATCATCAAGCTCGCTTTTCCCCGTGTTCGATACTTTAGGTATTTCAGAGGTTGTCTGACTGAGCGGTACCGATCCAAACATAGTATAAACAAGCTAAAAATTGATGCTGTACTGGCCACATAATCCATGATCAGCCAAAACTGGCACACGGCTCGCCCCAGACTCCACTCATCCTCCAGCAGATACATCAAGTTCAGGGGCATAACTGTCGTTCCCACAATCAGATCTGCCACTGACAGACTAACAATGTACAGGTTTCCCACCGTGTGGAGAGTTTTTTCTTTCTTCACTGCATAGAGGACAAGCAGGTTCATTATGATGGTGAGGAGCGATAAGAGACCCAACAATACTCCAAGGAGTATTGTTGGAGTATGGAGTGGGTAATGAAGGGTCTCGGTTTCGTTGAGCCTTGGATCATCACCATACAGATGGTTGCTCCAGCTTCTGTTGCTATTGTTGATATAGCTGTTGGGGTTGAGGTCCAGGAAGTCTGCAAAAGGTGATAGACCAGATTCCATCATGTTAGGTGAGATGAAGTCTTCTATATCCAGTCCCATTCTGCACAGCTGTTGCTTGTCTGGCCATTAGATTGAAGCCTTTTGTTTCTTGTGTCTCACTTTGCTCTGGTTACACCAGTTGCAGAAACAAGAGGCAATCTTCTGTGCTGGTCAGTGTTTCTTTTGTCAGTTGATGTATGTTGTTCAAAATCCAAATATCTGCAACACACAAAGCATGACAAATGAGCCTTCTGAAATGTATACATTGCATGAAATTTGTTGAGTTGATATAACCAAAATGGTAAACACTTTGAACATATCCTGGTGCAATTTTACTCCATCATCAAAAAAGAAAAACCATCAAACAACTGTTAACCTAAAAAGACCAGGCCTTTCACCTAAACGGAGTATTAATCAGAGCCGCAACCAAAAGACCAATTGTTACTCTGGAGTAGTTGAACAGATTTATAGCTCAGGTGAAAAAATCAATTAAAATTAATATTAGTTGTTCTCATCTGGAGAACTGGGCAAGTTTGTTCATTTTCAAAGAGCAGCAAAAAGGAAGCCATGAAAGACATAAAAAAAAAACCTCAAATGAATTTATGTTTGTAGTTCGCCACATACACAGCTAACATGTGTAGGGAAGTGCTCTGGTTAGACAACATCAGAAAAGTTACATCTTTTAGTCCACATCACCCTAAATACAACATTACTACAGAGAAATATGGTGGTGGTAGCATCATGGCAAGGGGATGCTTTCCCCAACAAAAACAGGAGCGCTGGTCAGAGATGACTGGAACTAATCTGGCAGAAAACATGTAAGAAACTGGCCAAACTGGGGCAGAATTTCACCTCATAGTAGGTCAATGACTGTAAACACAAAGCCAGAGGTTGGTTTAAATCAAATTATATTCATGTGTTAGAATAGTCCAGTGAAAGTCCACACCTGACCATCAGAATCTGCAGCAAGTCTTACAGAAAATGTTGTTCACAAACTCATATAATCTGATTCAGTTTATCTGTTTTGACAAAAAGAAATCAGTTAAATTTAGTCTCTGGATGTTGGTAGAGACATATCCCAAAAGACCTACAGCTATAATTGCAGCAAAATTATTGACTCAGCAAGGCTGATTATAAATGCACCTCTCACATGGTGAAAATGTCACAATTATGTACTTTGTGTTTGAAGTTCAAGGTGTCTTTGTGTTTGAGGCTATAAAGCGACAAAACGGATAAGTGTGTGAGTGGTATGAATACCTTTGCAAGAAAATGTAAGAATATAAGACACAAACTGTCAACAGGCTAAATAAAAACAAATAACTAAAATCACACAATCCTTTACACTATTTTTAATGTATTCTGTCTTCCGGTTTATATCTTGTAGCAAATATCATAAACTAAACTGCTAATATAAACCATTTTCTATTTAATTTCAGTGGAACTAAAATGGGGTTTTGACCTCAGTCACAGACAGAGAGAAATAACATATTGGTTTTTATTTTCTTGGATTATTTCAACAGTGAACTCAGCAGCTTTGAAGAGAGTTAAGTCTGTGTTCATCTCTCTCTCATTCACTGTCCAGCTGGCTTTCTTCAACACTTACACAAGGAAAGGGCAGTGAGATGGGATTCCATCACCAACCCAGCAGCAGAACAACTGAGCAGAAAAGGAGCCACTGTTAATATGTCTCCAGTGCCATATGATGGATATCAAGTCCTAGGGTTTTCAAAATCATATACAGCAACATTTCTGGATGATGAAGTGCTCCAAGTGATATTAAAACATATTGCTGTGGTGCTGAAAAACACTCATCTGTAGCAGTTGGGGGCATCGATTTTTTTATGAGAACGGACTAAAATAAGCCAGTTGCCATGGGTGCAGGTGACGTTGTTTGTTTATAGATTCAAATTTTTTAAATATTTTAATTGAGCTCCTTTTCATATCAACATTTCTGTGGTCTTTGCCAATTTAAAAGCATAAATATTTTAAATAAGCACACCATTTAATCAATTGGCATGTCAAATGCATTAAAATATGGAACCTACATTCAGAAAAATAATCATAGATTTCACAGTGCTGTTAAGACCTACATTAGCATAATAATGTCATCTGTCGATCTGTTTCTATTCGATCGGTTTGTGGGTATACATGCTTACTCATTGATGACATAAGCAGCAGGAGAAGAAAAAGATCCTTTCTAAGGCTTAGTGTTCAGTGTGGAGAAAAAAAACACACCGACCATCACTGAGAGCTGAGAGGGTTGGTGGTGCATCCATAACAACTGTCATCGTGGTTTCACATTAATGGAGAAAGCTTTTCACAGGGAGTTAAGCTAAACAATCAAATTTTTTTTTTTTTTTTTTTTCCACCATGTTTTAATTTGGCCCAAAACTTTTAGGGGCTTACATCAGAATCTGATATGGGGCACCAATTCCAGTTCAAAAAACTTAGAAAATAAATAAAACAATAAATTGTAAAAACAATGTTACTTCTATGAGTAGAATAGAATAGAATAGAGCAGGTTAATTAAAATGTGCACAGAACAACAGACTATTTACAATAAGTGACAATATGAGAATATGAGAAATGCTATTCAAAATGAGAATAACTTTGCAAATAAATATACAAATACCAGCATGTATGTAGACACTTATTGAGTTTGTTGGGACCAGCGATGATTATATGGTCTATCCAAGGAAGGATCTGTGCAGGTGAAGGTGCTCTCCAATTCACTTTATCTAGTCCAGAGTGCTTTGGTGGTAAGCTAGATTGTAGCAACAGTTGCCCTTGGCCCTCTTAGTACCACCACCCGGCAAGGCGGGCAAAATGCCTTGCCCAAGATGCACAGAGTGGACAAAGAGGGGATTTTGAACCGGCAAACCACCAGTTACAGGTCGAACTCCTCCTTCCTGAGTCACCTTCACCCCAACTCACCAGGTAGTCATGCTTGGTGTCCCTGGTGTACAGGGTTTAAATGTGGATACAGAAAAGCTGGAGAGGAAAATCTAACTAGTCAATATGACTGCTGCACAGGCACAACTAAATCAGTAACAAAATTTTGTTGGTATATCAAATTCCACTGATTAGAATCAAATAAAATTACATTTATTGTACAGATAATTAAAAATATGAAATCCAATTTTAACAGTAAGAATACTAGCATGATTATCACACCATATATATTTTCTATTTATGATCACAATATTACATATCTGTTTTTGTTGTTTTATATTTACATTTTCAAGACATTGAGCCAACATTTGCTATAAAACTTAAAAGTATGCTCATTCTTGAATAATCTAAACTACTAATTAAAATTTTTGAGGCTCATGCTTCTCTGCTGACCTGTTTCTCCCCCCTCAGGGCAGCTGAATTGCTTATACCTTGGACCAGCTTTAAATATAAGCATTAATGTTGATAGATGGATGTTTTTTCCATCTTTCACCCATTTGTAAACAGAAGAGAAGGCACATTCCAGCTGTTTTTTTAAAGCAAAATAAAAATATATATATGATATAATAACAGAGTCTGTGAAAGGGGAAGTAGAGGCTGTAAATGTGATGTCCCTGCTGCCCCTTATATCCTGATGACGTCCCATATAGAGAGCTCAATAAAAATATTTAATTTAAGAATATCACCTGAAGCTTCCACAAGTATTTCTGGTGTTAAATCTGAGGTAAATGTTTGGGTATCATTTCCACCGCTATGTGCCTTGGAATCTGGACTGTACCTGCCTCCGCAACACAAGCATTTAGCAACCGTCTTACTCACTGTTATCACAGACAACGAGACTACGTAAGAATATAAACAGCAGGAAGAATAAACCTGCTGTGCGCCGCACGTAGGATCACCGCGCCAGAAAACAAAACGTTCAGTTGTATAACTGCTACAATGCAATCATGTGTAATGAATGCAAAATGTTTAATTTCATTACAGAAAGGAACACACAATAATTATCGCATCGTTTGTCCTCTTGCAGCTCAACAGGGCTCTTCTATCAAAATATTATCAGTAGACGTGCAGGAAGACACCTGTTGATAATATTACACAAGGAACTTTCTTTTCCTGCCAAAACATCCACAAAATGCGCATTTGTCAAAACCACGGCTACAACTCTCTCCATAAAAAGTTTCACTTTTAAAAAAAAAAATAAACCACAACTTATGCGAAGTGTTAGACTTACTGTAAGAGATAGACGCTCAGTAAAATCCTCTTCCAAGCCGTTTTCCGCTCAGGAATCCGAAAATGAGTGAGACAGGTTGGAATTGGAAATGGATCGTTATCATCCCTCCCTCAGCTCCGTCCTTCCTCCTCATTCACGTCTCTTGACTGAACTTTGGAGTTCATATGATAAACCGGTGAACAGCAGCTCGTCGGTGTGTAGGAACGGGGGTTTTACGGGGAATGGCGCATAATGATTTGCAGTGCCATGATTCAGAGGATGATTCACTGGACAATTACGCGCAGACTGTAAGCAACTTCATCCATAGTAGCCTATTAGACTTGCTCTAATAGGCTTGGACTTTACTGTAAATAAATAAATAAATAAATAAATAAATAAATAAATAAATAAATAAATAAATAAATAAAATACCCGCAGATCTCAAGAAATAACAGAGCTTATTGGAGGAACGTGAATTAATTTTCTTTTGCCCAAGAATGATGTTTGTCAGAATAATTGGAAGAATAATTTGCGTTTCCAAGACCACGAGAATTGTGCGCATCATGAAACAAGTCTTCGTTTTGGAGTAACAGAGAGTTCTCTCTCTCTTTCTAATGGTCAAACACTGACTGTTAAAATGTGGAACATGAGAAAAAATTTGACTAGAGCTCAAGGATTTTTTTTTTAAAGCGATGCTACATGAATATTTTGTTCATATTCATATAGCTAAAGCCAGCGTTTTCGGACTCTGTCTGCTGGTAATTGAATGTCTGGACAACTAATGAGCAAGCTTAGGAAAATTTAATGTCACCTTGTTTTGGCACCTATACAGTTATCTGCCTGGTGCAATCATTACCTGGATACAACACTAATACGGTTATGCGTATTCTTTTAAGATACTTGCCGACATTTGCAGAGGAAGCTAAAAATGTTCTTTATAATTGCTGTGACAAACGTTTTCACACATGCATCACGGTAAAGCGAAATAAAGAGATCAGAACTTCTTTATTGTCAAGGGTTTCGCATATCAGAGCATAATAAAAAAGGAATCTGGTCTATATTAGGTTTTGATATTTCAGACCACAGGGGTCTGCAAGTCCAGTCTTTGAGGGCCAGCGTCCTGCAACATTGAGATGTTTCTCCGCTTCAACACATCAAACAATCAGGTTACAAGCAGGATTCTGGATAACCTGACTACATAATGACAAGGTGATTCAGTCATTTGATTCAGGTGTGTTGGACCAGGGACATGTCCAGAAGTTCAAAGATACCAGCCATTGTGAACTGGAGTGGAAGACAAAAGACATACAGCAGATTCCACACTTTCACTAAATATTACCGTACATAAAAACAAACCAGAATGGAAATTTTATTGTGAAAAAAATAGTGCATGCCATGATTCCAAAGAATGGAGATCAACAATTTTCTGCAGTATTTTTTCTACTTTCCTTTTTTTCGATCAAACGACTTTATTGTACTTTTTGCCCTAAATTTGTGTAGCTTCAGATTTTTTTAGGTTCACAGAAATTTAGTTTTTTAAGCCAAATTGGACATTCATGATAGAAACCTAACCATTCAAATAAACATCAAAAGATTACTGAAATACAACATTGCGGTTTTATTTGATATGAACCACATAGCTTGACATATGGATCAGACATTTGAAGGTTATACTTCTGTGCTTGTCAGACATTTCAAGATTTCATATGTGTTACAAGTGCCTTAAGGTAGCAAATCCTTTCAGCCAAAAGCCAAAATAAAAAAATGGTCAAAGATGAGAGATGACCTTTTCAGTTATCTTTAGAGCTAGAACACTAGGTGTTGACTGCCAAAGTACTTGGCATGATTGGATTTGTGATAGTCTTCCCAGTAGGCCAGAGGTTAATACTGTCACCTCACAGCGAGAAATTTATAGATCATCTGTGCACGACTTTGTTGTGAAGTCGGCATGTGTGCAAGCATTCATCCAGACATTCTGATTTCTTCCTTTGGTCCAAAGACATCCAGGCTGAGGTAACTGGTGATTCTTCATTTACCTTGCAAATGAAGGTTAGTATGCATGGTTGCCTGCTGTGTCTCTGCTGTGGCACCATCATGGGCTGACAACCTGTTGTGTAACTGCAGACTACTGGAATGAACACTGACACCCCTGCAGCTGCAGCAAAGAGAGTATGGAAAGTGAAGAGTTTTGTAAGACATCTTTGCTGCTGCTGGGAAAGCATCAGTATGTCTCTATTTTAAGGAAAACAAATTATGCAGAATGTGTAAAAAAATGTGTATTGTCCAGATCTTCTGATATAGATTTTTTTCCCCTGTGGTAGCTTCTGATCTAGATTTACAGGAGTTTTAGTTGTATTACAGTATAAAACAACAATCACATGCATTTAAAAGTTATTTTCTAATAAATTTCCAAAGAGACTAGATGAAAGGAACTTTTGGTGTAATTAGAAGTTCTAAGCATGTGCATGAACCTTGGAGTTATTTGAGCCAAACACAGATAAACCATGACAAAGAACTCACAAACAGCTTGCATTGTTAAGGTTTTTATTTCTTATGTCGTCTTGTAGAGCTACTTTAAATAAACATTTTTCTTGTAGATATGGTTTAAAAAGCAATGACTGATTTATCTATGTGCATAAATGTTCATGTCCAAAAATACATAGATGTCACAGTGTATTGTGCCAGGTACAAGAAGTGTCTTTGATAGTCACATCAGTTCCCAAGTTCAGGGCTAGTTTTTGTCTAGCTTTCTAAATATCAGGAAAACTAGCATGTTTTCTCAACAGCTATAAATGGTTCTGGACTCCTATTTCTTTTTGAGAGTTTGGACATTTGATATTGTAACATATATTTACTATCTCTGTATTATCTGGAAAGGCTGCAGGGTTGTACAGTTAGTAGCACTGTGCCTTTGCGGCAAGAAGGTCCCAGATTTAATTCTGAAGAGGGGTCCTTTTGCATGGGGTTTGCTCACATTGATGCAACTATGGATTCCTCCCACTGAAAGTTTGGTCTCTTTAAATTATCTTTAATTATGATGGTGTATGTGATGCTTTGTCCTGTGTGTCTCTGTAATGGACTGCTTTGTTAAGCTCCCCCATGACTCTGTACAGACAAGTGGCAACAGGAGCATGAATGGACCAATAGATTGATGGCTTGATGGTATTAGTCGATATTCCACATTATTTCTCAAAATAAGTCAAGTTTAGAGTTTTCCACAAGTGTTAAATTTCATTTTCAAGATTTTACAGACCATATCAAACTTTTTTTTGCTAGAATGTGTAATCCTTCTATGATTTATTTTCAAACAGATATAATCTTAAAAACAATTCAACAAGTCTGTAAGCACAAATGGTTTTTGACCAGAAGCATTGGTCAATTTGTAATTTGAATTAGTGTCAAATGTCCGTGTTTTATGTGAACTAGCAACATCTGTTTCCACAAATGTATTTTAAAAATGACTTGAAGTGATTCTGGGGAAGAAAGGCCATCTGTAGAGGTGACTGAAATGAACCAAACAGATGCAGAACATTTGGACAATTATGCTGCCAGTGAAAGATTATAAATGTAGAAACAGTTTTCTTTCAGCTTCTGCTTCATTTTCTGTCATTAAGGCTCATCTTCAAAACTCTGAAAGAACATTGAATCAGTGGACGCCAGATCTTTTTCAAAATTATATTTATGTTATCTTTAATTACTACATATAGAAATTAACCAATACTATTCTGCACGTTTTTTTTCTTTTAACAGTAACATTAAAATATTTTCTTATTTTTTTATTGGATATAAACTCTATGCATAATACATTCAATATCTAGGAAGCCCTGTCCTTATTATTGAATTTATCTTTCATTAAAAACATTGAATGGATACCAATTATCATTTATCTTTTCTCTGCACGTCACATTTACTATCTTATCTTTGTCTGTCACACAAATTCCTATAAAACACTGTCAGTGTTCGTTGTTTATTTGTATTTTTCTATGCATTTTGGCTACATTTCTGAGCCTGAATCCTATGGAAATGGTGGTGAAAGATGTGTTTTATGTAGCTTTTTGTTAAATAGTTGACATATAAGTTGAATATTAAAAACAAAAATACAGTACGTTATTCTTTATTTTCTATAGATTTTAAACATCAGACCATTAGCTCACCTGATAAATGCTTCCATTTTTGTTTCTATTTAAACTGAAATAATATCTTACTATGCTCACCATTATCAAACAAATCAATAACTATGATTTTTTTGCCCATAACCACTTAAAAATCTATGCCATCTCATCAAACACCATCTTTTGTTAAAAGTTTGTATATTGCACTCGACATGGCTTTGAGCAGATGACAAAACAGTTGCTGTAAAACCAAAAGCCCACTCATGGAGCCTTGTCTCTGCAGAAAACACTATGTAGCAATGTTTTCTGTTTTTCAGTGGGAACAATCTGAGCCAGCCGAGGCACTGACTGACACACAAGAAAGTCACTGACAGAAATATCCCGCAAAGTTAATAACGCTGCCCCACTGCTACTCATTGTGCAGCAGTGGGATGATAAGGCTCCTAATGACCCTGCTAATGGGCTGATTCTGAAAATTATTCAGAGATTCATCTCTGAGACTTTGAGACTGCTAAATGGCAGCTCAGACTGCAGACTGGAAAACCTTTTCTGTGTTCATAACCTGGTGACCTCATAAAATACTGCCTGTATATTCCAGTGATGTAAACAGGTCTCTGTTATACAACAAATCTTATGCATACCATAAATGATTCACTATCTGTGAAAGAGCAATGCATTTCTGATGAGTTTGTCATAAAACATGCACTCCAAATGTTGTAATTCACAACATTTGGATTGTTGTGAAATCCAACAATCCAAATGTTGTTTGTTGGATTTTACAAACAACATTGTGAAATCCAACACAATAAATATTTATTTATTCCTAAATAAATATATATATATTTATTTTAGAATTAAAAAAATAACTAGTGGATACCAGAAGTTATAAACAACTTTTTTACTAGCAGAGATTTGTGAAATATGATTAGAAAACAGAGTTTTGGTCTTTGTAAAAGATCCAGTAGATGGTTCAAATACAGTCATATTCAATAAGCCATATTCCAATATAGTTAATATTTCAACGAGGCTTATTTGTCAGAGTAAAAGTACCTTGTTGGAAAAAACGACCTTTAAGCAGGTATTAAGCATACTTTTTTATCAGTGCACTTCTAACATATCTTCTTATTAGTTTGTAATACTGTATTCTAATCTTAAATATGTTTCCATTTGCTGAAAGCTGAAAATCATCATATTTAACAGAAATAAGGACTGGAAATTTATATGATGTGTTTTATTTGATGACCTGAGTTACTGAATAAATGTGCTTTTCAATATTTCAATATACTTATGCACTTATTTACTCATTAAGTGTGTATATACTGTACATGCTGGTATATATTCAGGGACTTTGAAAACACTAAGCAATATATGCAAAGCAAATGACTGCGGAAAGAAAATTCATAAGAACGACAAAGAGTTATTTATTGTGTCAGTCCATTAGTTTGAGGTCAGTGTCAGCCAATCATCTTAACCTTAGAAGTTATTGGTTTTGTGAGTTCTCTTTGTATTCCCAATATGTAGTCAAGCACCATTTCAAACCTGACATAGATGGTTATATGGTGGACATCAAAATGAGGTGCTACTGTGCAGCATGAGTGATCTGGGTTTCTGTATGCAGTTTGCTTGTTCCCCAGATGCCTGCAGACGCATCAGTCTTTTCCCACAGAGTAAAGACACGGGTGTTAGAATTTTAAGCTGGCCGCAGGTGTGAGCACGCATGGTTGTCAGTTTGATCCTGCTCTACTAGCTGAACATGACAGATAAGGTTCTAAGACGTGCAATGTTTGTAAAATTAAAATAAACATTGAGACACAAAAACAAAACAAAATCACTCCAAAGATCCATGATAAGATCCAGGCCAGTCACATTTTGATGTGTTTAAATACTGGATGAGATTCTCTCTTTTACATCACTGTAGTAATTGTACACTTCACCCATTAGTTAGAGTTTCTTCTTAAGTTGTGTTCTGCCTTGACAGCCACAATAGTTGTATTTGTTTAAAACAAATGCACTAAGAAGAAACAAAAAGAGCCACCAGACAAGTTGTCTAAGAAATTTCACTAAATGACCGACACCACAATACTTTATATTAGTGAGCCATGCAACAGTTGTGCAAGTATCATTTTCCTCCACATAATCAGTCTTTCTTACTCAGGAAGTTATACATTTTAAACTGTACAGGTCAGATTACAGCCAGCTTTCTCAGAACATGTTGTTTGACCCCATAAAGTGACACTAAACTAATGCTGTATATGAAGTAGTTGGAAGGAAAAACATCTAAACAGCATTTACAGTCAAGCTTTCTGTCCTTAATTTGACTAATATGGTTCAGATATAAGGAAATTATAATACTGTTCCTGCTAATTATCTGTAATAGACAATGGTTTTTTAATTGATCAACTTTAAGCTAACAAATAACAGCCTTGGCTACCTCAGTTGTTTGGCTGTTGACTCTTAATTCAAGTCGCGTCACAGAGACACAAACTGAATTAGATTTAGGTTGTTATTTCCCTTAAATCCTAGATTTTAATTGTTTTTAAATCCTATGGTCAGGAGAACTATTCTGGGCCAGGAGAAATATATGCTTAAGCCCACCCTTGTTTCTGCCATAGTTGATATTTGTATCAAAAGTGCTCCCTGTCTTTTTCTTCTGTGTTTCACGACTAAAAAGAGATTTTTCAAACAAAGTATCTGCAGGTTCAGTTTCTTCATCCATATATGATTGTTTCTTCCTATATTAGTGAGAAAGAAAATGGTTCTTTATGTTTTCAATTGCATACTTGATGAAATATGCAAGTCTATAATGAACTGTAGGTGGGTCCAAATATTAAAACAAATGTACATTTAGTGAGCATGGGGGAGCTGAGTTATTTTGGGGCAATCAGACTTCTCCTTTGGGGCTTTGGAGGCATGTACACACTGTGTCATCCTCACTCTGTTTGCTGCACCTGTCAAGGTGAGACAAATTACTCCTTCTGGTGTCTTGACTTTGCTGACCTTTGCAAAGCAATCATCTTGGTCTGCCCAACTTTAGCCTGAAAGAAGGTCAAAATCGAACAGAACGACACATATCCACTTACAGTACATCTGCCTGCGAAAGCCACACGTCACAGCCCAAAAGCGTGGCAGCTGCGAGTCAGTCTCGAGACAGCCAGTGACTTGAACCATTAACAAGAAGCTTGGGGTTTATTGTTTTGAGCGTAGAGAATGAGTGAAGTGTGAACTGTCACACATCCAGCGCTAACAGCTGCACTGGTTACAAAAAATGGAAATGGGCACTTGCTGTTTTTGGTGAAAAGTCACAGCTGAGAGACACACAGGATTCTTTATTCATCAGGTGAACTGATCAGTATTTTTTGTCTCCTGTTGATGATGAATTGTTGAGGTTATAATCTATTTCTGAGGCACCAACAAAGCTGTTGATGGGGAGGAAAAGAAAAAAAACAAAACAAGGGATGGTTGAGTAAAAGAGATGTGTAGAAGGAAGAGCTGAGAAGATGAAGGACACTTTGAAGGAAATAGTCAGAGGTTTGTTTTTGTGGATGCTGGAAAGTCACCAAGAAATTGTAAGTTAAGTGGAAAAATGTATAAAGGAGGAATTCAAAAACTAAGATGTTTTAAACTCCTGGAGTCCTCTGTGTAAAAGCTTAGCCTTCAGTAAATACCCTTTAAGAGGTGAAGTGAAGCAGTTCTGTTTTAAGTGGCTTAAATTTATTCATAAAAATTTAAAGTCTGCTTCTGGTTATAGACCCAGTTAACTCCTGTGGCTGAAGATGAAAAATATGCCACATCCACTGAAGTTGCAAAATTTTAACAGTGTTTGTAGATTTATTTTATAATAAATAATTAATCAAATCCATACATAAAATACACAGAATACTCACTTTTTTTTTTCAAAAGGGAAAGGTCTCAATAGTATTTCTATTCCGCAGTTGTTTGTAATTGATGCGGTTTCTTTTAATCTCTGTTTGGCTGCTTGTTTATATTTTTCATTTTAGGAACTTTTTGACATAATCAGCCACCTTCTGTTGACTGATGGGCTATAACCAGGGAGCAGTCCAAATCTTAATTTCATCATTTTTAAACTCATGGCTGAGGAGTAAGTTGTGAATTTTTATGTCAGTGTATTGGTCAGGGTTAGGTTATATAAATGAATGAAAATGAATGGAAGTCTATGCAAAATCCTTTGGTAGAAAGACTTACTATGTGTGGGACCTTTTCCTGTTTGTCATTTTTTGCAGTTCTACTGTGCTCTTTTAGTTAGATTTAGAGACATGGTGTGAGTTTAGTTTTGATGAAGGTTATGGTTAGGAATAGACTAGTAAAGGTTAGTTTTAGGGAAAGTGTCCAGATAAATGCAGTTAGTAAAATGAAAGGATGTCAATACAAAGTCCTAAGTGTATGTGGGAGGGAACGAAGGGCTGGGTTGCGTGTGTGTGGGGGCGTGTGTTTGTGGGAGTTAACATCTCTGATTTTCCTTATTCCATTTAAGCCATTTGGCTCTTTTGGGAGTCAGTAATGGTCTGTAATTATAAATGAGAAGGGAAACAGCAGTTTTCAAAGCATTGTAATTAAATTTACAAAATTAAAACAGATGCCCCGAATCAAAATCAAACACTCATTATAGACATTAAATACATCATTTGAACTGCTTATTTCCACAAATTGCTTTCTTAATAGGAACTTTTTACTTATTTATTTGATGCCAATAAGATCCAGTATAATTGTTTCGTAATTTCCTTTCACTGCAAATTTAAAACCTGTGCAATAACGCTTGTGTTTTGTGAATCAACAGTGACATCTGCTGGTCAGGTCTGGCAATGTAGCAAATGTGTGTCATATTGGGGTAAATCCTCATCACAAATAAAAGTCTGTGTTAGTTTAATGAATCATGACCTTATGTAATACCTCAGTAAACCTAAGGACACTCTGTTCACCTACACTATTATTCCACTCACCAGTGAATAAAATACTGCCTTTATATCTTGAGTAATTACTCTTCAAGTGTGAAATTTACTCTTCTGCACTGGGGATTTCCCTCTGCAACCTTTGAGGCACAAGCCCATCAAATGCAAAATGTCAGCCTGGAAAACAATAAAGATGCAAACAGCAGACTGTCAGTCACTGCATTCAGGCCAGAGAGTGCTTTAATATGCTGCCGGAAGTGTGATTGACCTTTTTTTTTATTTCATCCTCATATTCAAAGCTTGTCAAACTCTCCATCTTGTCATTCACCCCTCCTTTTTTGTTGCCACATGTTCTATTCTTAATCCTTCTCCTCACTTGTGAGATTTTGTAAATTATAATTTTATCATTACAAAAATACATTTTGTTTATGGGGTTAGAAAGTACAAACAAAATCTGCTTAATATTTGTTGAACATGTGGTTTTGAAAACAACATTTCTTACCATTAACCAAACACAATTGTTTGCATGTGTGCAAATTAGACTTGGTATTTTCTTCCTGTGGGAAATAAAGAAAGAATATTTGTATTTGTACTTTAATCACTGAGTCACTCTCTGTATCAGAGTATTTAATTCCAGAAGGAAATTGTCAGAATGTATTTTAGGAAGAAGGAATTAGAAACACATTTAAAGAAATGCTCAACAATATCCATATATACTTTACTCAGCACATTCAAATATTGTAAATGAATACATTAAAGTACAATGTCATTGCAAGCAGTTATGTTGTATGCTGGGAATCTTCAAAATTGTTAGATTCCATTGAAAGCTGGGATTTTTTTGTCTTAACAACACAAAAATTTTAAAATCTGTCAGCACATTCATCATTTTCATTAAGTTAGTAGAACTTATTGACATGTTATCAATTACAAACAGAATGTCTGAACAGGGGCAGCACAGTGGTGCAGTTAATAGAAACATAGTCTTGCAGTAAGAAGGTTCTGGGCTTGATTTCTGGGATTTTGAACACAGCAACAGGATAATGTTGCTGTGTGTATAACTTGTACAATAACTTATGCAAGTAATTAAGAAGTAACTTTCAGAAGTTATTTCTTAATAGCACAACTTATGCAAAAAACCCACCATGCAGCCTGGAATTATAAACATGATAGGTGGTTAGTTTAATTGCACATAATTTGGGAATCTTGTTAAAAAGGTTATTTGTTTGATTATTATCAAACAAATTTTTCCTTGAAAAATTGCTCAAGCTCAGTCAGATTTGATCATCTGTGAGCATCAGTTTTCATGTCCTAAAACTTGATTTTCCATTGGATTTGGTTCTGACTATTTACTGAATTATTATCACATGGTGCTTTTTAAATTATACAAATGATCAGATAAAACAACATCAGGATTTGTGTAGTACACATGCTATGAAGCATCAGTAAAGTAAAGTAGAAGTACTGTATGTGGATGGTGAATCCAACACGTGATTAAGAACCACCACAATGGAAATATGAGTAAAAAAAAGTAGAAGAAATGAGTCCTCCTGAAGCGTCCTTGAATCGGACACTTAATCCCCACCAGCTCCATTGAATTAAATTTCACTTTCCATGCAGCAGGAAGCAAGTCTACTTAAAAAGAGAAACATTTAAAGAATAATTTCAGCAGGTTATGTGTGTTGCTATTTGAATCTATTACAAACATGCAAGCAGGATAGTCCATTTCACCCCAGTGTGAAATGATACTTCATTGCATCATTGAAGATGTATTTTTTACTTCAAACTTACACAATAAACGCAACAGTTTCCAAAATATGTTTCCAAAACACATTCTAACAACTTTCTCAGGCAGATCATTTGAAAGAGGTCTTGAAGCTGCTCCCTAGTTGATTTTTAACATTTTGTCAATGTATTAGCATCGTGTTTCCAAGCATTTTTTGAGATGCATTCGATAAATTTTTTGTTGTCAGTATTCATATCTAGACCCCTCTTTAGTGGCAGTCTTTTGCTGCTGTTGAGGCAAAGTGACTGACGTTAAGTAAAATGACAGAGACCTACTTCATACGCCCTCTGCATCATCTTCACTTTCCTTTTTATAAACCTCTCATCAGCCTCCTGCTCCCTCACCCTCTCGCTCTGAAATCCCCCCTCTCACTACCCTCTTCCACTTAATTTTCTCCAATTTACTCCGGTTCCCCCCACCTCCTCTCCTCTTGCTCCCTTCCTCCATCCCCCCCTCTCTTGGGCATTTTGCAGTCACATAGTCAGGCATGTGAGATGAAAGACTTATGTAATCTGCTTTCTCTATACCCACACCCACTTCTCTTTGTCTCTTTAGTCTTGTCTTTCTTTGTCTTTACCTTTTAAAACACTAGCAATATAAAAACAAAATAGAGGTTATAAAAGTCAGACTTATCACTTTGTCCTATTGTAAATGGATCCTGAGACCTTTGGGCTTTTATCTAGTTGGTCTGGGCCTGTTATTTGCCTGTCAGTCAGACTGGTACATTTCTAACTACAGGGATATTCTTGATCAAAATCTGCTTCAGTCTGGCAGTGATGAGACTGACATGGAGATTCACCTTCCTACAGGACAAGGAGCCAAAGAGACACTCGACTGGGGAAATATGGAATAGCACTGGAATGGACTAGTTAAAGACCAGACTTCGATCCAATTGAGAATCTGTGGTCAGATTTGAAGATTGCTGGTCAGTAGTGGAAACCATCTGATTTGAAGGAGCAGGTTTACCTTGTGGAATGGGTAAAAATCCCAGTGGCAAGATGTGGAGAGTTCATAGAGACTTATGCAAAGTGACTTGTAGCTGTAAATGTTGCAAAAGGCAACTCTATGAAGTACTGAACTAAATGAAGTTTTCTGTTATTCTGTCCTATTTTTTGTTTTCACTCATAATAAAAAAAATGTGAAATGTTCAAAGTTGTTGGGATATTTTTTAAATTAAATGAAGCAAATTCTAAAATAATTCATTTAAATTCCAGGTTGTGAGGTAGTAAAGCATATAAAATGCCAAGGAGGAAGCAGTGATTACTTTTGTAAGGCACTGTAAATATAAACACCTTTTAAAAAGATTAAATGCTTTCTTGAGTAAGCAGAAAAAATTAGGTGTTTGCATATTTGGTAATTGCATCCAATAAATAGAGGGTGCTATAGGATTTAGCCAGTTTTAAGTTAAATCCATTTTTAAAGATAGAAGAGGGCTCATCATGCAAGTCTGTCCATCCTGGAAGTCAATTCACATTCCTGCAGTTATAGGTCTGAAAAACGTGATCTGAATGAGAATTGGCTGGCTCCCTTTGTTTGAGCTTTCTCATATAAATTTTATTCTCACATTTAAAACATAGATCTTTGATTTCTTGTAACGTTATAGAAATCATACAGTACCATTAAGCAACAAAATAAAGCTAATTAAACAGCAAAATGTGTCCAGACTTTTAAATTATCCCCTCAAAAACGTTTTCTTCAATGTTTTTAACTAAAATATCTTCCTAGCACGCCATGGGCCAACTTTGCAGCATGTCAATCCCCTGAGAAACAGGAATGTTTGTGTATCTTCCCACCTTAAACGTCTTTATTCATAAACAGCAATGACAAAGCTGTGTTGGCTGGGATACAGCTCCATCATGCTAATTTCTACAGTGAGTCATTTCTCATTGTTGCAGACAGACATGGCGCATAATGTAAGCTGTGTTTGGGTGCATGTGTATGTGTGCGGGGGGGTGCGCGTGGGCGTGTGTCTGTCTGTGAAAGAGCCTAGGTGGTGCTCTAGCTTTAACCTTCAGGCTCCCCTGGAACAGACAGATTCACTCATCTGTTTCTAATGAAGAATAATGTATTACACTGGACACGCTGCCCTCTTGAGCATGAGCACAAACACACCCATGCATTTCACACGGACACGTATGCTCTGGCTTCACATGGCTCCAGCACTAACAACATACAGAGACAGAAATGTAGACTGCAGTACCACCACAAGCTCGCTTCAGATTTTTATCAACTCATCTTTGTGTGCTAAAAAAATAAAAACAAAAGAGTCTTTGTTGATTTTAATAGCTACAAAATCTCTTTCAGGGTATAACGTCAAGATTAATCAAGAATTTGGGAATTTTTAATTTAGAAAGCTTCTAGGACCTTATAAGGACGTTTAAAGTTATTTTGAAATTTTTGAGGCAAGTGATGCAAAGATTGCTACCAGCTAATGTCTGTCCAAATAAGGTCTGAACCAACAATTTTCAGCTTATTTGTTTGCTTAAAATGTGCTTTATTTTACAATTATATATATTAATTAATGAGTGATATATTAGTGACATTGAAAAGTCAACACTAAATCTTTATGTGGGGATGATGGCTATTTTTCCCCTTTAGCATGTATTTGATGAGTCCTTTCTGCCTATTGATTTCTTGAAAGCTTAATGCTGCAGCAGACAGATGCGGCTAAATTGTGTTTCTTTGAGGAGTAACATTGACAATAAGGTCTCTATTCTGTTCCATACAGAGTAGGAATTCATCCATATTTGTGTTTCTTTGTATTGATCAATGAATAAAATTCGCTACATTTTTTTTTTGCATATAGCAACATAGATATTGCTCTGGTGATGAATAATTTCCCCCAATCACTAGGCTACACCAATAAAAGTAATTCAATTCAATGTAAAGTTCTTATAAAGCAGAAATGTCCCGCAAAGTTCTTAAAAAAAATGAGACACTAAGATAAAAATTATCCCAGTAAATTTATTGCAATAAAATGAAATAAAAGTGCAAACTACATTGTGGTTTTGCTTCAAAAAACTGCAAACTATTTTGGTTATGTAATTAATTTGATAAGTCAGTCATGTTCTATTTATTTTTTCTTTTCACCACAGGTATTCTAATTTCCATTATGATAACAGAAAAAAAGATTAATAATGCAATATTACCTGTTTTTCATGAGCAGCCTGTATGGGAGATAGATCAGTAATTACAAAATATAACTACCGATGTTCTGATTCTCACTATAACAGTTTTGTCTGAATTGATTGAAAAAAAAAAAACAAGTGCAATTTGATCTAAAATAAGTAACAGTTAGCAGCCCAAGCCTTCATGAAGACAAAGCAAATGGAAAAAGACAAAGGTTGATAAAGGTCACCGTGGTAACAGACATATAGCAGAACATGCTACTGCTGATTCGCTGATTCTATGTAAAATCAAGCATAATGAGGACAGTCAGGCGTGGAAGTTTTTAGTCTTACATTCAAAATAGGTGAAACAGATTGTCATTTCAGCTGCAGCAGAGAAGAAAACAATTTAAAAAGTGTTGTTTAGTAATGAGAAATGCAGCTGTGCTAAAAGAGAATGCAGCTACATTCAGGGAGATTTGTTCTGTCTTTATTTCAGGATGCCCCACTCCAAAACAGCCCCCTCCTTTTGTTTGCTGTCTCCTTAACAGCAGGCATAAGACCCCACATTCATGCCCTCACCACCCTCAGTTTTCTGATGCCTGCTATTGATGCTCTCATCTGCTTTTCTGATTTCATGCATCTTTTTTAAATTCAGTTTGATTGTGACGCATCTTCGAAAGTCATCAAAATGTTATGCCACCTTCTAGCAAAGCCTTTTCTGAATTGCATGCTCTTCTAAATCTGAGTGCAAACATATAAAGCGTGCAACTGAACAGCTTTAGGAGAACTAATGACCTTCAGTGCCAGAACTGCATGTTTCTCAAGCCACACAAATCAGCAGAGCTTGAGCAACTGGGGGCTAAAAGATATTATCACACAGACACACTAAAATGTGATTTTGTATGCGCTTTATCTGTGTAGTTTCAAGGTCTGCCCGTTATGTGGCAGTGTGGAGCTTTTTTGGGGCACTTGCAAAAGACTAGAACCAGTCAAAGTCAGCCTAATCCCAAAAATGCACACTCACACATGCACACCCTCTTCCACACACTCCCAGATATGTCTGGTCTTTATCTCTGTGTGCAGCTTGAAGCTTACAGCATGTGTCCCCCTCACCCTCCTCCCTCTGCGTTTTCCAGCTCCTCTCTCTTTGATGCTACAGTGGAAACACAAGACCTGCTAATGGAGACAGGAAAAAGGCTTCTCACTACACATCGTTCTTGTCATACATTCCAATTCATTTAGGTAATGTTTGCAAAAGGAAAGGTGTAGAGAAAATTGAGCTGTTGTGTCGGGCTTCTGTAGAATTTGAAAAATAAAGCAAATCACTTATTTTCTAACTGATTGCCATGGAGGTTTGAGGACAGGATGAAAAGCAAAAGGAAGAATGGTGTGTTCCTTTTGGTAATATAGGAGAAAAAGAGGGAATATTATTACCAATTTTATGCAGAACATAGCTATGATGTCTTTAATTACTTTGCTGTTTTGTTCTTGCCTCTGGGACTGTCGATGGAATTAGCTGGATTATCTATATTCTGATGTGCTACATCTTTGTTCTTTTGGCTTAATGTATTCTGTACATTGTCTAAGAAAACATAAATGGGTACATTGCAACAAAAAATTGTAGAGTGTTTGTCTACTTTTAGCATAGATATTTTCCTTGAATTATATTTGTCAGACAAGCAGATATCAGGTGGGTGGCAACTAAAAGTATAAAGCTAAGACAACTTCTACATTTCTAAAAAGAAGTAGAACAAATGATAATAAAAAAACTAGTTTGAAAAAGATAATTTTCTCAAGAAATCCACTAGGTTTGCTAAACAGGGACCATTTGCGCCTTCTGTCTCTGGAAGTGACTGTGTTCAAATGTTGCATTTAAGGAAGAGTGGCACTGAAAAATATATTTTTGAAAGAAAACCATAATAAGTATAGGTTGCAGTTCACCGTAGAGGGCCAGCAAAGACATAGAAGAAGGTGTTTTGATTTAATGAGACATTGGAAGTTTTTGATCTACAACTAAATCATTGTATGTGGCAAAAATAAACTAACAGCACACCACCCTTAGCACACCATCCCTACAATAAAACATGGTGGTGGCAGTATGATACTGTGAGAATTCCACTCTTTAGAAGGGATAATAAAAATGGCTTGAGTTGTTGGAAAGTGGGTGGAGAAAAAACCTGCTAAACATCTGAGACAGTGTTGGAGATCTGTCTTTCCATTGAAGGACAACCCTAACATGCATCTAGAGCAACAATAAAATGACTCAAACTGGCAAAGACAAAGTTCAAACTGAATCCAATTAGAAATCTATGGCAAGACTTAAATTTGATGTTCACACACGTTCTCTATCCAACGTGAGCTTTGAACTATTGTGCAAAGAATATTTGACAAAACTTTCAGTCTTTAAATATGCAGGGCTGGTTGAGAAAAGGGGATTTTTACAAAGTATTCTCAGACTAGATGAATGCAAATGCACACACAAAGGTTTTTGAAAATGTCATACCCTTATTTGACATATGCACTACTTGGTGAAGAGCTATCACTTAAAATTCTCCAATGTTAAAACCACGTTGTTGGTTTTAACATTTAAATATGTGGAAAAGTTCATAATCCAAGAACACATTTGTGAGATAATATAATTAAGTTAACCACCACACATGGAAAGAAACATAAACCTATTTTCCACACACTCTTTTCTGACGGTTGCTATAAGACATACAGAGTCAGTGATCTCCAATCAGAATTAATGTTTCTTTCACTTATTGACAGCTTGATTTATAGCTTTGTAATCAGTGCCTGTTTGAATAATCTGGGTTTTAAAAGGGAAGAAATGTACGCTCATTGCATTTATAGCTTTATTTTACTTCAACAATAGCGCTGTCAGACTGAAATGGCACCCCTGCTCTCTGACGCAACATTCATCAAGTTTAATGTTGCCTGTTTATCAGAACAATGACAAGAAAGATGGATGTCACTTCATTTAGCTGTCATGATAACCTTGCAGTGCTAAAGTAAATATATCATTATGGATTACATGTTGTCAAGCAAAACATATATAAACTTTAACAAGCTTGTTAGTAAATTCAAGTTGTTTAATGAGGCCCAGTCTGAGATATTTATTATCTTTCATGGATTACGTTCCACAGATGTTGAACATACTGCAAAAATATGTAAGCATTTAAAAGATCCTTTATCTGCAATTAGAGTAAAAAGTGTTGGGTTTGTTTGCCCATTTAACATGTATCTGCTAAGGGTCAGTGACAACTGTGATACACATTTTTTTTTATCAATGCTCTTCCCTCATGATTTTCTTGACCTTGTAAGGACATATGTTGGACAACACTGTCACAAGTTATTTTCCCGGGCCATCAGATTTCAACCTACAAAAAACATACAAAAGCAGTAAAAAGTATATCACATTTTCTGTTTTCTTCTTTACAATCAGCATTATCCGCTTACTTAAAAATGTTTCAACATGTGTAAAGTTCTTTTTCTCTGTGACGTTTTTTGCTGTAATCAGTAACTCTACTGTGGGCTGGAGCGGAAACCAGCAGACTCTTGACCTTCAATGGCACATGATTGAAAACCAACATCATTATGACCAGGAGTTATAATCAACTGGCCCCCTCCAGGCAGTATCCGGCCTACACTAGCATCTTATTGGATCGGGAAAATATGACATTTTTATCAAATTGTGCAAAAACCAATGCAGAACCAAGGTAGGACCCAGCTCTGAGAGACTCGGGAATGGAAGAAAAGGCAGTTATGTTTCTCACATGATAGAAAAAAAACAACTTCCTTTTATTAAACAAAAAAGTTGTGTTGCCTCTGACTGTATGTTTTTTCCTGCCAGTCTCTTTATATGTGTACTCTTTATGCATTGTTTCACAAACCACAACCTAAGTCTCTTAAACATAAAAACAGCAGAAAGGATTGGAGTGTGGTGTAGTGGTAGAGCGGCCGTCTCATAATCGGAGGCCGTAGTTGTTAAAGAGGCCATAGTTCTTGAAGAGACCATCCTGAGTTTGATTCCTGACCTTGGTGCATATATTTCCCCTTTTCCTGTATGGTGTCTCAATAGTGCCAAAAAAGCACCAGAAAATATGTATTTGCTGAAACAAAATTATTGTCTATATGTAAATTAAGCATTAATAAACACATTAATAGTAATAATTTAACTTTTAGAAGATAATTATCACAAAATGTTGTGAAAGAAAAGTTAAGATAATTTGATTGTAAACCTACTTCTCATTTTATGCATCCCAATTAGCTGTGTCAACATCTTTGATGTCTGCAGACACTTGCATTTTGTCCTTCAAGAATACATAATTATATTCTCTGTGCATAATGTCCTAACAATACTGTCACTGGTGACCTAAATTAGTGGTAGGAAACCATTAATCATACAGAGTGAGAGGAAAGCAGCAACCTGCCATAAACCAAAAGAGGCCATTGAGCTGGGACGCCAGGGGAAACCCTGCATCTCTCTGGAACAATAACATGTTTTACTAAATTCTGGTCTTTCAGAAGGTAGCATTACAGAAGTCCCCCAGGAAGTGTGTGTGCAACGTGGGTGTGCGGGGGTCACCTGCTAGCCTCAGCAATGCACAAAGGAGTGTTTTGAAAGCGACAGATTAATTGGTGGTTTTGTCAGAGCTCTGAACACATTTTAGTGTCTGTCCCCTCGGGTGGTAGGAATAGCAGGTTTCACATTAATCAAACATGAACTGAGAACGGCAGTGACGACAAAACCATTCATAAGACCTGTATTCAATGAAGCTGTAAATGTTTCAGTAGAGCTGCTCTAAACTGATTCAAACCTCTTTTCGTTTCATTAGTTTTATCTTTAATAGCATGTTAAATAAATGGATGAGGAGCTGTACTCAGTGGTCCAAAGGTATGAGCTGCATCGTGAATTAAGAGTACGTTATCTCATTATAATGGCATACAATTATTTAATACTCATCCAATTTAGTCCAATAGAATACGAACAAAATCCTGTCATATATGCGTGTCAAAATGTAGAATTGCAATGAATAATTCAATTTTTAATGCTGCGATGAGAGTAGCTGCTGCATGCAACTTAAAGATGCTGATGCCATTTAAAAAATAACTTTATATTGTCTTCTGGCGGTATGACACCCTGGTGAGTGAGTCATTTTGAATATATCAAAAACAACTACTGTTTAGCATTAAAAGCTGTCATTATGTTTAGGGTAAGCGAAATGTCTGGCAACAAAGTGTAATATTGCTTAAAACCTTTCTTTTTTAGTTTAGTATAATCTTTTGTTTCTTCTTTTTTTTATCATTTTCATATTTTAAATGTATTTTTATAGAGTGTTATGAAGATCTATGTTAAAGCAAGCCATCAGTGGTTCCTACACACGAAATTATTTTTAATGTTTCAATAAAACAACCTGATTAGGATTACTGATTATAACCAAACAAGCAGGAAAACCAGAAAAAAGAAGTTTAAAACACAGTAAAGTTCAAAAATATTGTATTTTTGTCTACAAATACATACCTTTCACCCTGAAAAAAACCCACTGAACTTGTTCTATTGTCCATTTTACTTCTTTTTTTTTTTTTTTTTACCTATTTATGTCTTTGTAGACATAAAAAGGGTCAGAGGACAAACATGTTGTGTAACGTGAAAAAACTGTTAAAACGTTCAACATTGTGCAATGTGAGACATCCTGTCTTCAGCTAAGAAATCTGGTTTGACTGGGTACATACATTTAAAATTACAAGTAAATCACTAACTGTTTTCTATATGTCTACAACTCAGAGAAACTGAAGGCTTTTTAAAAGCAAAATCAAATAGGCTAGTTACATTCCTTCATTATCAAGCTAATAATTGCATGTTGTTGTAGTGTAGAGGTTTTTATAAGTACAACTAAACTGCACAAAACAGAAAAAAATAAATGAATAAAACAAAAACAAAGAAAAATGCTACAAATGTTCATTGTCAACATTAATATTAATTAACATCATCACATTTCTTTGTGATGGAAGTATATCTTGTAGCACCTCTGGAAGAAAATATTATCAAGTTAATGTAAAACTAACATCATTATGCCTTCCAACCAGAACCACTTAACAGCAGGGAGCCATGTTCTCAATAACCATTCTCCCAGAGTCTCTCGTTGCAGATTAATGAACCGACTGTCAAGCAGCACTTCATTTAATTTTGCCCTCAGTAAATGGATATTCATGTTAATAGATAAACAAACACAAGAACAAGCCTTACTTCATTGCTTACAATAGCCTCTAGTGTTTTTGCGATACTCACAATTGCTTGTAAGCTCTACAGAAGAAACGGTGAGATTTTTCTTTCATTTCACAACTGAATTATAAAGGAAAAATAAAAAGAAATGGGACTTTCAACAACTCGCAGTGTTGGAAATGAATACAAAGTATAATTAAAAGGAGGGAATAGAGTTCTGTGTGAACATTAAGTCATTTAAAGGAATTCAGTTGTGCTTCACAGAATTTTTATATCTGTCTTTTGTTTATTATTTGGGGTGACTGTGGTTCAGTTAGAGTAGCTGCCTAATCAGGTTATGAGTTTGAATCCACCTTACACTATGCAAATCCAATTAATTTTATGTACATTATTAAGGTGTTAGTTTCCTATTAGTACTTCACAAGACATGAGACAACTACACAATATTTATTATAATATGTGTACACACTCATATAGACACAGATATAAAATACCTATTTAATATATATCACAAATTGTGAGAACCTGCTAATCCAGTTGGGATATTAGCTGAAAATTATAGGAAAAATATTTGCACAAATTTTATTAACTTTGTAGCATTATGTAAGAATATCCCTGTCATAATGCCCTTCAAACAAGTCATTATAGCCAAAAGCTTCTGAAGCCAAACTTCCAGCTGAGGGGAGCTTTGACATTAATGTGAGTTAAACATCCAGGTTAGAGTATCCCATTAAGAATGGATGGATGAATAGTGAGGGGTAAAGGGAGGGGAGACTTCAGGTCAAAGTCTCCCCTTGCTGCATCTCTCTGTGAGTCAGAGGCAGTCATGCTGCACTTGATCCTCTGGTCCAATCAGTTCCAGCAAGACTCCATGTGGAAATAAAGTTTACAGACATGCATACTGTTGTAGAGTCATGAATATTAAAGCAATGAAAGTTAATCCAGGTGTACATAATTCATGGTTACATAAATCACATTTTGCAAAATGCAGAATAACTGGTGGGTCTTTGGAGGTGGGTGAGCATCCATGAGTGAGTCAGGATCTGGTGACTGCTTTATGCAAGTGGTGCTGACCTTTTCAAAAGGTGTAATACACACAAATTTTATAAGACATATATATGTTCATAGATAGGAACTAAACGAAGTCTACACCTGAATCCAGGCACAAAAAAACAGTTACAGAGGAGCTCAATTGTCTACATATAAAAAACATAAAAAACAGGTTTTTAACTTTATCAATGGTTTTCTGTCCCCAAATCTGCAGCCACAGTTTTGTTTCAGGTTCAATGTCAGTTAATTTGACTTCTTAACTAGTTACCTCAAACTTACTTAGAATAATTCTTTATATTTTATTACTGTGGGAGGAAGCCAGAGTACCCAGGGAGAACTCTTTCGTGTAAGGGGAGAACATTCAAACTCCATGCAGAAAGACCCCATGACTAGATTCAAACCCAGGACCTTCTTGGGTCAAATCACAAATTCAAATTTCTTTTAAGCCATGTTTGATTTAAACAGGATTTTCATCATAACAACTGAAGGCAACATTGTTACGGGATGTGATGTGCCTGGAAAATACACAGAACTGGTTTCCAGGATGACACCAGGAGGAGAGGTAGGCGATAAAACATAGTGATGAAGATGATAGGTAATGGACTGATATTGAAGTGAACAGTGTAGCTGCACCAGTCCTAAAAAATAGTGGCTATGCATTACAGGGTGTCTTTTAAAGTTTTTATTTTTCTCTCTTATTACTCTCTTCTGCTACCAATACTGTGAAAACAACAAATTTTGGATCAAATATTAAATATATAGTTCTTTATGTGATTTTTATACTAATGTCCACTCCTAAACAATCTTAAACAGTTCAAAGGAATGCACAGTAATAAAATGAAATAAAAGTAACAACAATAACCTACTGTATATTGCCCTTTTGTAGACTAAAATCCTTTTCTGAACTTTCACCTTTGTCTCTGTTATTGTTTTACCAGAGTCTTATATTCTAAACCACAACATATTTCACTTGTATTCCTTCTAAAAATATATGTTTTGTCAGTTTAATTGTAAAATGTATTTGTCAAATTATTTGTGGAAAGACCTTTCAGATCCTCTCTAACTATAGGAACATAACCTTGTAAAAGAGTTAATTACACTTTGATTTCTATGCTCAATGACTTCTAAGTTCTATTTTTATATATTTGGCACACACGTGCAGCCACCATTAGCTCAGTTCTGTGTAACACAGCTTCTGATCAGCATCATTCATGTGAAGAGGAAAATCATCAGCCTGAGTCATGGCAGCTGTCTTGGCCCAAACCTTTAAACTTCTCTTATTCATAATGTTCATAGTGGGATTTATATTTCCCTCTTGCTTTCTGTGAGAAACATTAAAGGAGGAAGCTTATGCCAAATACAATACACTAATAATCCTTTTATTAGTGGCAGCTATTAGCACTACAAAGCTGTATTTTGATCAGAAATAGTGCCTTTTACTTACTATTAAACATTACCTTATAGTACACTGTTATTGGTGAACTTTTGCAACATTTTTTAAAATTTTCTTCTGAATAAATTCTTTCCTCTTTGACCACTATTTACCAACGTAAAATTTTATTATATGGATAAATGTTTACCCTTGAAAAATATCAGGATAAGTGCGAAACATTTTCATTTCAGTTGTTGGGTAAAATTTTGTGGAAGGATTCTGCAAAGCATTTTAGATTAAGGGCTGAACTTCCACCATTGTATTTTAGTCATTTCTTTTTAAACTTGTCTGTATGTTTTCTTATGGTAAAGGTAACAGATTTTTAAAGAAGTAATAAGTTTGCTTTCAGCCTTCTTTTCTGAAAGAAGGACTAACTCCTCCAGTCAATGTAATATTTTATATTTATAAACTATATCTTCCGAGTCACAAATTACCCTTTTAAATTTATCCATGAGGATAAATTTAAGGTTACTCGAAATTAGGTTCTGGGTCACAAAGTCAAAATGATCCCAATGATACTATTGCTTGCCCTCTGGGCAAAAGGAAAAGATACAACAGCCAGAAAACAAGAACACTGATGACAGCAATTCAGTTGTGGATCATTAAATGCATATTGATGTCATGCTACTACCTTGAGGCATTGGGAGGTTTTATTATTTTTAATTTCATCAGTGTCTGTTACCTTCATAAAAAATGTAATTTGCAGTATTGATATTACTTTACAGTAATGAAAAATGAAACAAATATGCACAGATGTTCTCTAGTGGGACCAAGACCACCAAGCAGAACAGATAGGAGTTACTGATGCATGCAGTTTGAATATAAGCTATTAACTGATTGTCATTTCAGTTGGTGAAAAAATACACACACATTTAAGAAATAAGTTATCTAAGTATTCAAACTGAACTACATATTTATCTTAAATTTCTTTTTTCATTGCGATAAAACATTTTTTTCAGTGCCAGGGCTATATCCTGAACAACAGTTATGGATTTTCTTTTCTATTTCATTTTCAACATTTAGGACCTTTGAGGATCTGGGGCCTTGAAAGCCTTTAAAAACCTTTAGAAACAGAAAAATGACTTCTATCAGCAGAAGAACCAGACTCACATGAAATTGTTTGGATTACTACAGAACCATTTCATTCTTTACTGCAGACTATTTTGTGTCTTGTCACAGTCTGCTTTGTGATTGAGATGGAAACTGACAGTGAACTGTTATCGAGGTGTCTTTGTGAGACTGAAAGCCTTTCAGCTGCCGTGGCATGAAAGCAATGATTGTGCAACTGTTGAGAGGCGTAAAGGGAAATACCAAAAGTTTATTAACTTTGAAACTATTATGTGCTTATGGAAGAGTTCAAGACAAAATAAAAAAACATATCATCATGAAAAATGCTTTGCCTCCTGCAACCAAGTGGCAAATCTAAATATGATGACATATTTATACATGCATTATTGAATGAATGTGAAATAAATCGATTTGTTTTAAAGATTCATAAAAGATCTTTTTGGGAAAAACTGTACTTCTCAGGGTCATCAAAAAATTCAAATTTAGCATACCAAAGCCTTTCAGTTATTGCTATATGAATTTGTAACATATCAGATATTGCTGCATTTTGAATTCAATTGCAGATCAAATGTTTTTCTGCAAATGTCAAACTCCACTATTCATTAAAAGCCCTTGGAGTTAATGAAAGCACCTCCAGGTGCATTGCTTTCTTATGCTAACTCTGGTAGCTTTTTTTCATATGCATATGAAAGAGACGAAGAAGGAGAGTAGGGCAGCTATGGTGACTCAGATTAGGCATCATGGATCATCAGTTCTCAACATTGCTGGGCTGTGTGGTTTTTCTCCAGCAACTCAGAGCATGGATTACTTCCTCTATTCCCCCTGCAGTGCCTGCTGCACTATGAAATACTATAAATGCTAAGACTGAATACTATCAAAGCACTCTTTTCAAATGCCTTCTGCCTCGGCTCTCATTGGGTTTCTGGCTCAGCTCACAGAAAACCCTGAGAGCCATGTGCGGTGTGACAGGTTGTGATTACAGTAGCACCCAAAGAGCAAAGAACATTTCATAATGAGAAGCAACAGCAACAAAAAGCGCGATTGGTTAAAAAAAATTGGTAAAACTAATCCGATGTAAGTCAAACGCTAACCTCTTCTCCCTTAAATGATCCAGAAGAGGGATGAAAGGAAAGAAAGTGCGGGGAACATTAGCCTCCTAAATATTACACACAACAGAGGTAGAAATAGAAACTTTTGTGTTTTTATTTAAACAAAGGAAAATAGGGATATGGCTGAAACTTTCCTTTCACAACATGACAACGTGTCACCTGAGCTTGAAGCTGTTTGATCCCAACACCTCTGATGCCCAAATTGCAACCAAAAACAAGCAAACAAAGACCTGAGGTTGTGAACAGTTGGTATTATTTTGATGACTTTCACAAATGAAAGATCACAGAGACAGACTGACAACCATGGTTGCACTGTGGAATTGCTTCCTCATACAAACACAAAAGCAATGCCTCTGAAAAGGCTTTTATCTTTACTACCTATATTGCCTATAGAGACTTTGGAGATTTGAGAAGAAATGATAATACTGGAATTTACTCACCTCCACATATCTCCATTATATCGGACTAGATATACCAACAATGTCCTTTTGCTAATTTATCCTTATCTCACAAATGTTGATAACACTGGGTTACAAAAAAATTTTTTTGGAAGTTGTCTATGTTTTTTCAACTGTATTAGGGCTATTTTGCACCACTGGATCCAAAAATTACATCCAATTTTCACAATCAGGTTAGGTTTTTATTGTAATTTGATTTAAAGAAATCCGATCTTCTGACTAAATTGGTGACATTTTTGTGACATTATCAGTTCATTTCCGTTAATATTTCTCAACCAAAAAAGGTTTAAGGAGAGAAAAAAAAAAATTCTAACAGAGTGTATTAATTAAATGTTGTAAACTTGGATTTCTGTAAATTGTATAATAAACACTAATAAGGGAAGTACATATAGATTGAACATTATGTCTTCATTGTGCAAAATTCTGCATCTCTTTTCTGTCCTGTCGATGTCTCTCTTCCTGCTCATCACTCACTGATCCCAGATTCTCAGGAAACTGATCCACATATGAGAACAAGTAATGCATTTTGATGCTCATGTTGCATCCATAGTTCAGACAGTTGGCCTGATTGAGCAAAACCAATGTGATTTTTGTATTTAGCACATCAAAATAACCCTATAGCAGTTGAAAAACCCCAGACAATTGATGGGCTGTTGACCAGTGTAATGAATTGTTGCAATTACCTTTAAACCTTGTGGTAAAAAAAATAAAAAAAATTACAAGTATAAAAAACCCTCAGGTTTTTTTTTTTTTGCTAATTGCATAATAGTACACAATTATTTTGTGTTGTATTTTGACACCGGGTTATTGTTTACGTTATCATCAGCTACTGGCACAAAACTTGTACTTTTGCATAAGATAGCTATGCAGTCCTGCACGAGGAACTAGTAAATCATTAGACAGATGCCCCTTTCTTGATGTGCCATTCTTCACTTTTGACATCTTACGTTCCTAATAGGAACATACAGAGACAGGAGGAAATGGTTCGCAGTCTTCCAGCTTGGTTGTCATGGAACAACTTGTCTCCATAGCCTACGGCTTACTTCTCTCTCCCTGTGCATGTCTGTGTCACTCACTTTCTCTCCCCAAGCCTTCCCTTTTCCTTTTGCTCTTTTCTCCCTCTTGTCCTGGCTGAGATAAATAGGAGGTATTTAACTCTGATGTGAGAACGTAGTTTCTCGTGCTCAGTGAAATCTACATTTGTCAGTGCCACGGCGCTTTTTGCTTGGGGTAATTATGTGACATTGTCTCACAAGGCTGCCTGGAGATATTCCTGCTGCAGGAAAGGAAGCGAGGTTGGTGGGAAAGAGAAATGTACTATGTGAAATGAAAAGAACGTGGTGCTCACATGTGGTGGCCTATATAATTAATTGTGCCATTAGACGATGCAGCTTATTTTGTGTTTTTTCATTCATTCATTAACCCTTTTTTATTTATGATTTAAGCACTTTGTAGCTGCATTTCCAAGTAGTCCCATTTATCTATTACTCACAACATTATTACCACGTAATGTTACAATGATAACAATTGTTTAGTGTGCTCACATAGGTGATATGTTCCAAGCTAACATTTACTTTCACAGCAGATCCCACGTTTTAGAGCAGAGCATGACATTTTCTAATCCAGCTTTGGAACATCAATATGATGAGCGACGGTTTTCACAGGAAAAAAATGTGTATTCAGAATCAAATTTCTCATAAAGACAAAGAAATATCTTGAGAACTGTAATAGTTTGTAGGATAGTTAAGGAGAAGAGTTAAATACAGATGTATTCTGGTATAAAACTTTAAAAGCCTACAGTGATTCAAAGAAAAACTGTTTTAATGAGTTAGTTTATTTAATCTTTCTGTTAGTGGTGTTATAACAAAGTAGAAGATTTAGCCATGAAGTTGAAAGTCACATAAAATCATTGAGGGAGATTAGTGGATGCTGAGGTTTATAATGTACAATGATAACAATTGTTTAGTGTGCTCTTTGTCAACTTTCTGTAGATCTGCAGACCTACCGACTTTATGAGATCATTAGATTACCTTAAAAACAACATGCAGAGAAATTAATAGAATGAGTTAACATGGCTGAGCACCTGCATCCAAGTTTTACATCGCTAAGTCCAATGTAAGGTGCCGGATGCAGTGGCACTTTATTTAAAGACACAAGAATCAGGGGTTAAAATTCCCCTTTGACATGACAGAAGCCAAATAATTTTGTTTGCTGAAGCATTGGTAATGTAATGTCATCTAGTTTGCAACAGATGTTGCAATATAATGCTATTGTTTTAATTCATCTTCACACCATACATAGCATGTTTTCCTATGTATGCTAATTTGGAAAACATGAAAGTGTAAATTATAACAGCACATTTTTTAAATAATTTACTGAAGTTTGTGAATTTCTTTGAAAGCCCAGTTGACATCATTTTGTGCTAAGTGAATCTTCAAATAATATGTCAATTTGTATGGCCAAATAGCTCTAGTGAATCCCAAATCCCCTATGTCCAATAGCAAACCTTACAAAGAACATATTTCTGTGTCGTTCCACATCTAGACTGTTTTTCCACTTGTTCACAATATGCTGTGTTCCTAGAAGCAAATATTTAGACATGTAGATAGAACCAAAGTGAGCTGAGGCTGTGAAACATCTCTTTGTGTCCAGGACTCACCACCTTCCCAAGCTTCTCAGTCATTCAAATGGTAAACCAGCAGAACCAACTCTTAATTCATTGAGCGGCATTAACAGTCTGGTCCAGCTCTCAACACTCCAGCCTGACTCACTGTTTCCCACTACTTTCTCCAGGATGACAAAAGGAAAGTATTTACCATAAGAAAAGAGACAGAAAGAAGAGTTAGAGAGCTGGATGCGGCACGCTTAATCTGTAATCTGTCTCTGACATTTTCTTCGAAGAATTTTGTCTGGGCAACAGTTTTTTCTTATGTGATCACCTCAGTTCTTAGGTCTGACTTTCACTCAAGTTTTAAACAAATTAAACAAAAAATAAATACACAGCATAGCCCCAGATCCTTTCAGACCCAGTGTATGGTGAGGGGCCCTTGCATTGATTTGTGCAGCCACCCCCAACCAAAATTCAACAATTCATGTATGGCCTTTTAACAAAGGCGCTTTATGGTTGCTCGATAAATTTTCAGGACAAGATTTAAATCTTCTCAGATTTAAAATTTTTTGATGCAACACAAAGTGCGTTATTTTTAATCATCTCATTTTGTTTTCATTTTAATTCAGAAAACATCTAGTGACTTTCACTCAATAGCTATGTTTTGGGTATAATATGTTGAATTTGAAAAGCAAAGGATGAGCAATGAACTGAAACACATTAGTTAGAAATTGGTCTGTATCATGTAATTATGTGGACAGATCTGTAGTCAGTTATTTTATGCTATTTACCCTTGTATCCCTTGTAAAATATGTACAGAAACTGTCACAATTTTCTGATGGGGAGTGTCCTTAAAGAACATCTGTCAGCTAATATAAAATGTCTGCAGGATGTGAGCGCCTGAATTTCAACTCCATGTTGATCGGTGAAGCCCATGTTAATTTGCAACTGTCTCTCAAACTTCCCCCTAATTACATCCAGTCTCTCTCAGCATGCTCCTCAGCAATAGTCGAATGCAAAGATAAGGACATGTTCTGCTTGGGTGACTTAAGTTATGAGCTACAGAGAGAACAGCGGGATGACTGAGCGATCTTCATGATCACTTAGTCATCTGCATAGGATTTACAGAGCTACTTTAGCCTTTAGAAACCCATCTAAGTGCCAACTGTCAGCCATTCTTTTTAAAAAAACAACAAAAACCCCCACATTTTCACAAACTTGGATTTATATATTAGTTGGCTAAAAGCAAAATTATAATAGTTAATAACTTTCAAATTTATTGACTCCTCAACAGGTCAATTAGCATTATGAAGACAGTGCCAGAAAGAAAATATCCAAGATGGTTATTACGCCACCGGATCACACCGGATATGTTAATAGTCATGTGTGTAGGTCTGACACACATGACTTTTCGCATTGCATTATAGGCTGTTAAACGCCTCAGTAGTTTGATAATACCCAGTGATGGGCTTGCATTTGAACTGTCATGGAAGTGATTATACTGTAAATAACGTTTGTCTGTGCATGTATGTGTGTGTCACCAGACCTGACAGCCAAGGGCAGGCAGCCATGACATCAGATTTCTTCCTCTGCATAAGCAGCATTAAGAGGTTAGAGTCTGTTGACATTTCTGATGCACACTTGCTTGGACGATGTGTTGTTAAATTGCTTCCATTAAGAAGAACTTGACGATAATATTATGTTCTGTTAATTACATTCTGGAAATCTTGATTAGTAAATACAGACTGTCATGCAAACATTTTGTGAACCTTAAAGCTGCAGTGATGTTTGTATTATATTCCTGCAGGCACAGGAGTCTGCTGGTTCTTTTAAATCAGGACTAAAAACATTTTTGAAAGTTGCAGCTTTTAATCAGTGAACAATTTCGGCTTTGTATTTTAACATCTGTCTCCCTTATTCAGTGGTTTCATTGATTAAACAATTCTAGACAGATTGATCAACTTACATATAAATTGATCAGTATAACTTACATTTCAGCCCTGAGCTGATTGCCCATAATGTATAGTTTCAAAACCAGATTGCTAACCCCAAATTTGCTTTCCCTAAATTTGTTGATCTCTACAAAGGAAGGCCTCACGCACATCAGAGTGCATGCAAATGCTAAATTTTCCATTTATTTAAACAAATTACAGCACATGTATAGTGACAAACATTTATCCTTCTCTTTCTCAAATGGGGTATTCTCAAACTGTTGTGTCTCACATTCCTGACTTTCTGACATCAGAGATTGGACTGACCACCTGCAGAATCAAAGACAACAATCATCTGCAGCGCCACCATTTGGCTAGGGGTGGACACAGAATGAACTGTGGGAATGAAACAAAACCACATACTCTAAGTTAGACTGCACCATCAAAACCAATTAGCTAAAATACCAAAAAAGTTGGTTAGTAATAATTGAAAGAGTTTTATTGTTGCAATGTCAATTAAGATGTTTCTAATAATTAATGAAAAATGTCTAAATGATTTTCTCCCACTGTCTCATTTCTGTTTAGAAACAATTTTCTTAACTTAATAAAGATTATTTTCATCCTAAATATATAACGGGTATAAATAGTTTATCAGTGCAATTAAATATACAACTCTGAAAAAAATCTCACATCTGGAAAAACTTAAGAGCCCACATCACAGAACCCCATTGAAAACCTCCTGGTTATTCCACCAAATATTGATTTCTGAACTCTTCCTGAGTTAAAACATTATTATTGTTGTTTCTAAATGAATACGAACTTGTTTTCTTTGCGTTATTTGAGATCTGAAAGTACTGCATCTTTTTTGTTATTTTGACCATTTCTCATTTTCTGCAAATAAATGCTAAATTTTACTTGGAATTTCAGAGACATGTTGTCAATAGTTCATAGAATAAAAAAAACAATGTTCATTTTACTCAAACATATACCTATAAAAAGTAAAATCAGAAAAGCTGATTATTTTAAGTGGCCTCTTCATTGTTTCCAGAGCTATATCTATATAAAAATGAAGAATACACAACATGCATTTGATATGTATCTAATTCCCATTTTAAATATATCCATCCAGTCTCACCATGTTCCATTGCAGAACTTGGTTCTAGCAGAGAATAAGTGAATGCCTCTGAGCTTATAGATGAATCACATTGCTAACACCCCTAGTACATTTGGTGATAAATGTGGCGTAGCAAAATGCCTCAGAGACTGCAAGAGATGGGAAGGATTTATTGGTAGCAGCAATCACTCTCCCTATTGGGGTTCTCAACTTGTTTTTTTGTTGTTGTTTGTTTTCAGGGAAGGGAGTCTGTTTCCAGCTGAAAAATCACCAATATGAGTCTGTGTCATTTTAAAGAAGACATTTTTACTAAAACTTTTCAATGTTTTTCAGTAGCTAGTGGAAAATTCTTAGATTTAAAACATTGTCACCATTAAACACAATTAAATGCAGAATTGCATTTAATTCTACCATTACGCCCTTTTTCCAACAACCACTAGGTCTTGTTCAGTGTTGCAGGAGGATGTATTCTGAATAGGTCTGTAGGTCATTGCTGTGCACACAGACCCAAAACAAGCGTGCACATGCAAACACTGACACATTAGGTCAATTCAAAGTCAACAATAAACACATCATGCATCGTGGGAGCAGAGAACAAGCTGCAGAAACCCAAACATGCAGAGTATGAACGTGAAAGCTCGTAACTGAATGATGGCAGTGCCAACGGCTGTGCTGCCTCTTGTATGCGTTGGTTGTGGATAGCCTGATTACCTCGATTTACTTTTTTAGTCTTTGTTTGAATATCAGGTTCACTGGGTCGTTTGGCATGCTCTCTGGCTTTTTGTCACTGTTTGACTTGTACTCTGTGAGAGACATGGTGTGTTGTTTTGTGCGTCACACTATTATCATTGGAGTTATTTTAATAGCTTTATCTGAGCTACAATGTCAACATACTTTGAATAATAAAACCTATAAAATCCTGCACTATTTGTTTAATTTATTTGAAACATTCCTAACTTCACATTGTGTAACAATTCACTTGATTTGGACAGAGCCAGCATGAGTTTGTTGTGGTAAATTGAAACATTTTGATAAATTGATAAACTGATAATATCGTGAACATTTGTAAACACAGCTGTATTAAATAACAATGCAAAATGCTTTGACAAAAGTAAGTGTTTGACTGTCTATAGAAAATGGTAGGAAGTGCAATGCCCTAATATGGATAGCTCCACACGCTTTCTGTGTGAGTGTGTGTGTGTAGTTCAGCAGCTTGGCAGGGAATGCCAGGCAAGCAATTAAAACTGTTCATTAATGGTTTGTTAGACAACACTCTAGCTAATCCTATCATATGGCAGGCGCCGATAAGGGCATTTACTTCTCTCGCTGCCTGTCTGTCTGTCACTCTGCTAGCAGCAGATATGCTATCAGTGCCTCGTTGTTAAGATGAACAGAAGAATGAATAATATTCTGACTCAGGCTTAATCAGGGATTCTATCATAGGTGAAGGAAATGCATAGTAGTGTGCCCCAGATATGATTTTAAACTTTACATTTTGCATTATTGCTGTGCTTATCTAACAGTCTTGCCATTTTAAGCTTCAAAATACTGCACAGCACTTTGTAGAGCAACATATAGGAGCTTTTTCAGATCCAGTGGTCTATTAAGAAAATTATAATATCTTCTGAAAATGTGAGGTTTTGAAAAAATAAAAAATTGTGACCGACTGATTCAGCTGAGTCACAAGAGTAGTATCATAGACTAATGCACAACACTCTGATGTTTAACAGCAAAATGAATCTTCTTATTCTGTAAAGACGGTAAAATAATAGCAACCCACATTTTGTGAAAATAGTAAAAATTTAGGATGGATGGATGAATGCAAAGTGACATTGTAAACTTGTGAATTTACACCTTCTCAGGATGGATTTTACCCCCACTTGTCTTGTCAGTACTGTAGTCCATATTAAGCTGGAACCACAATATTGGGCTAAGAAACCCCTGAACACATAATGTTAAAAATCCTCCCGTCAAGGACAGTTATATATGAAGCAACACTGGCACATGGTCAGGAGATGATGTTAGGCAGCTTCAGCGACATCCACATCCTGACACTCTCGCAGTTTCTGTGCCAATGGGATTAGACAAACTAAAAATGAAGCTGTGTTGCCTTTCTCACATCCAAATAACACTCTGCCCAGTCATCACTGCTTAGGTATGTTCTGAAATAATACCACAGATGTTAATCAGTTTTGGTGTGCTGCCAGAGCTTTGACAGCATTGTCCCTCAGAAAGCTGGTGCTTAACTCAGCACAGTGCAGATCTGTAAAAAGGGTTTTACCTTCTGCTTTGTGTGTAAAAGCATTGTAAAAGTTGTCTGTAAGCATGCTTATCCAAGTGAAAAATTATCATGTATCGATACATCAGTTTATCTTTACGATTGCAGTCCTCATATTGCTCAAAATTGTACTAATATTTTTTTTCAATTGCAGTATTTTTCTGATGATAATTTAATTTCTCATAATTGTTAACCTTCAACCTCCTAGACATTCAGTCATTGTCCACATCATGGTAGCAGTTTCTCATTTCTGCAGACAAATTTCAAATCCTTTTGGTCATGCAACAGTTGCTTTAGTAAACATATCTGTTGTTTTATAACATTTTCTTTTGTTTGTGTCACATGAGTCAAAATTAACTATACATATGACAGCTAAATAGTCATTCCCTATAAGAATAATACAGAAAACGTGTTTCTTGGGATGGTCAAGTTGACAATCCTAATCCAGTTGAGAATCTGTGGTCAGACTTGAAGACTGTTGTTCACTAGTGGAAACCATATAACTTGAGGGAGCTTCTCTGCAACTAGTTACTACGCATCTCTGATTACAATCAATCAATCAATCAATCAATCAATCAATCAATCAATCAATCAATCAATCAATCAATCAATCAATCAATCAATCAATCAATCAATCAATCAATCAATCAATCAAATTTTATTTATATAGCACATTTCAGCAGCAAGGCATTTCAAAGTGCTTTACATCATTACAAACACAGAAACACAAAGGAACATAGAATCAATAATCAAAACACAGCATTAAGTCAAATTCCATCAATAAATTTGTAATTGATTACATTTCAAATACAATTCTAAACAGGTGGGTTTTTAATTGAGATTTAAAAGAAGTCAGTGTTTCAGCTGTTTTACAGTTTTCTGGAAGTTTGTTCCAAATTTGTGGTGCATAGATGCTGAAAGCTGCTTCTCCTCGTTTGGTTCTACAACTGAAGAGAGTAACTGCTCAGGCGTTGCCAAAGGATGAATTGTAGCTGGGACATGTTGGATGTCATCCAGGACGGCTCAGGTTTGTGCAGGTGTCAAAAGGATATTACTGTAGCAACAGAAAGGCATTTTGTCAGATACCATCACCCAGTTTTACAGCTAACATCTTTTGAGGTGATGAGCCTGATTGCATATTCATTTCCACTTATGTAATAAATAGAGCATTAGCATATTACCGAGCAGGTCAGCATCAACAGCAGCCATCTCAGTGAGAGCATTTGAAGTGTTTTTGTACATTTTGAGCTACGGTTTGGATGTACTCAAAAAGTATCATCCATTGCAGAAAGTGAAATGGTTTTATAATACATCCGTTATGTATTATGCTGGGTTATAGTGCTTTAAACAGATGCAGTGAAAATGACACAATGCAGACTTTATAATCTATATATCTTTATTTAATTTTGCAGAGAACATATATAGCAATCATGCTTTTTCATAGAACACCATCTAAACACATTTATTATATTTTTACATATAATATTTTACATTAGGCCCATATAACAGCTAAAAATATACAAAACAATATTCCCTGACTAGACATTTCTATAACATTTTTATTATTATTATTATTATTATTATTATTATCTCTTTATTATTACTCTATTCTGTTATTGTTGTCCTCATTTTTACAGTGGAGAGAGATATGTGCCTTAATTTTTGAGACAGTATTATTGCAGAAAACAGCAAAAAGTGTCACATTTTTTTCATTCAACATTTAGACAGAATAAAGAAAAACTCAGCGTATACGGACATTTACAGATACATGTATTACACAATCCAGTTTACAACATCATTCAAGAGAGAAACTGCGGTGTGGTAACTTTATACAAAATTCATGGAACCCTTGCATCATTGCACATTTTGATTCATATATCTTAAATAAGCCAGTACAGTTTTAAGGAACGGGAATGATTCCGCCTGGTGCCTGCTGTATGTAGCTGCCATATTAGCATATTGTCTTGATCCTTCTTTGTCACCTAGTTAGCAGTTTGTGATAACGTTAAAATCCATGTTTGCTTTTATACTGGAATCCTTCACAGAATCAAGTATCATTAGATATGCAAAATTTCTCTTTGCTTTATAGTTTGTGTTGTTGGCCTGTGTGGCATGTGCTTGTGTGTTTTTATGCTAACAGTATAAAGTCCTCTGATTGATAAAAAGCTCCTCACTCTGAGAATTAATGAATCATATATATACACCTTAGTCCAGGAGGACCATTACAGAATAGGCATTGGTTACTGGCATCAAGATATATCAACGTTCGCATTACTTTTCTCTCATTGTCTTCCAACTGGTTTAAGAGTCATTTTAATGAGATGCTTGAGAAAGTGCCACAATAAAAGTGCTTGACAGTTACCTGAAAGAAAGCTACAACACTTTTTCCTAAAGACAAATCCAATTGTTTGGAAATATTGCTGGCTGAACAGAACATAGTCTTGAGGAAACTTTGTACTTGTACTGTCTTTTACCTTTGGGCTACTTATAGCATTTGTCTGGTAAAACACCCACGAATTGGATGCTTATGCTGCATTCATTACATGTCCGAAATATAAACTTGGGTTGGGATTGACATCAATCCCAGTTTAACAATTGTTCAGGCATAAATTCAAAACACTATGGGATTATGGGATTTGCTCATTGATACTCTCATTAACTAGGATAACTTCTGCTAGCAATTAAGACTAATAAGATTGTTTTGTATTTCTCTATTACAACCTGTAGAATCTCTTTTTGGAAGAGATTTTTATAAAATTATTTTACCACAACTAATTACTGGTCATTTAATTTCATTTGCTTGTCAGCCATACAAGAGTGCTGAGAAATCTTCTGAATGAAAATGAAACATTTAAACCCTGTCCTTAAACCAATCGAGCGGAACCAATAGATAATAATGGATAATTATTTTTTTGCTTGTTAATGTGAGTTTTGAAGATATCACACAACAGAGTAACAATGCTGATGTCCTGCAGTAGTACTGTTATAGAAAATCTGTCAAGATGATATTTATGAAGTGGTTTGTGTTATAATAGGGAGTCACTGATATTATATTTAAAATGTAATCAATATCTTACATTAGTTTGGTGGCTGCAGAAATAGTTATTACTTTTCTATTTAAGAAAGTAATTAGATCATGTGATATGTTTTTGTTTCAAATATTTGTGTACATTTGTTTATTTGTGCACAGTAATGCCATGCTATTTTCACCCAAACCTGTCATATCATGTCTATTACAGATGATAAGAATAAGAAAGCACAAAATTGAGATCAGGTTTTAAATTTTAGCCCATAGCATCTTATCACAAAGACTTTATACCATTTGCATCTTCATGAATTTTTAGACAGAAAAATGTTTAGGGTTTAGATGACTACATTTTTCCAGATGGAGTAATAATTGTTTCAGCGAATCAAGTTGCCTAAAACAGTTTGGTCATATCTACATTTGTTCCTGAGGAGTGGGTTACTAGACAGATATACAAGTAAACAAGAACAGGCAGAACATCGGTAGCTGTCACAAAAATCCATTTTTCTACCACCAACGCTGGGTGCCTGTCAAGGCAGCATGCAGCAACTGCTTCACTCAGTACTTTATCCTCACTTAACCATCCCTCAGTTACTTAAAAATACACATTTTTCAAACAACTGCTCTCAAAATGGAACTAAAGAGGGATTGGCTATACCATAGATGCCTATAGAATGGCTATACCTTTCATATTAGAGGCTTTAGTCCATAGAATAACCTTGTGCTTGTACACTGATGCTGTTTTATTTTTCCTAACTATTGCTTTTCTGCATCAAAAGGGTGCATTATTGAATCCATATTTAGTCTGCAGGTAAAACACCTACACAAATTGTTCAAACTATAGCAAGCAATTTGGTCCTTCTCACGTTCACATATAGAAAATAATCTAAAAAAATGACCCTAAACGGAGATTCAGACAACATACAAATTATATGTTCTTTAGAAAACAAATAAAACAGTCATAACAGTCTTGCTAAGTATCCTATATAAGTTATTTTTGCTGTTGTCACAGGTTTCAGTCATGCCAAAAAGAAGTATTCAAAATACCACAAGGTACTTGTGCTTTTCTAATGTAGCCCCCAACAAGAGTAGTAAACATTTCCAAAGAGGTGCAGGATTCTGCAAGGGAGTGATAGTCTGGCTAAGATATAATTTACACATACAAACAGATTTGGCCTTACCTGTTGCACATTCCCATATTGTCTTTGCTTGAAATTGATCTATATTAAATTTTTAATCCATAAAACTTTAGCTATTTATTTAACAGCTACACTGCATTCATTTACAAAATAAAATAGATTTTACTCACAATTTTCTTTGTACAGTATTTTGAGATTAGTTGATTATGTTAATTTTCATAGTGATATTATTGAATCAGTGAGGGCCTTCAGATTTAAATTATATATCTTCAATATACAGTAGTTCTCTAAGTCACATTTTCTTTTTCTACGAAGGCTAAACTTTTGCATAATGAAATTCAAAATATCACAACAACTTTGCTGGGTTTTTTTTCTTCTTCTTCATAAGTTTTATATCTCTGTATTATAAAAATAAAGAAACAGAACAACCCCCTTTAAAATAACTGTGTAATCAGGTTGGTTTCACATGTCCCCAGGAGGTAGGTGAATAAAAGCAGACGTAGAAGTCTAGTGGTTGTTCCCAACCTTGATTACGGTGCAGCGCCGGTCTGGCTGTTCAAACAGAGAGGCAGACAGAGCTTAGTTATTTCTTTTTAGATGTAGGCTTCCTCATTGGCAGGGTTTTGATTCTGGCTTTCTGCCTGCTGATCTGGACCATTTTCCTGAGTCTTCACCAGAACCAGAGGTTTGATCATCATGCGCAGGCGCTGAGAAGAAGATCAGAGGGATTAAAAAACAGCTTCTGCAGACATGATTTATATCATAGTAGATGTAAGAGTGGATATAAAGTCTTCACACTTGATGATTGATTTTAAAAAAAACAATATAACCTATTTCACCAGACCATAAATCATTAGCCTATGTGCTTCTCTTGAAGACTTTTTGTTTTCTCTTTTGTAAGTACATTTTTATTAATCAGAATTACATGTATATGTGACATAATTTCTGTTTAGCTTACAGGTTAGAGTTGTGGTTGAAACAATGACAAAAAGTTCAATATGGATGTGTTAATTATTTTCTACACAGTAAGAAGGTCAATTCACATTGGCTCCACAGCTGCAATCACAAGGAGGATGTCAGTGTCCAAAAAATGTACCAAATTATCAAAAAACTTGAAGTTTTCCAAGTTGGACTACACACTTCTACAGTCACTTTAATGAAGTGTTTGTGAAACTAAGTGTTGGCCTGAAAGCAGAGCAGCATTCAGCTGCCTGATTGCTACAATTACACAATCAGCCATCAGCTGGTACAGCACGATCTGACAGCTGCATTTCGCCTCTGATAGCCTCTTTTGCAATGCCTGCAATTATGGTACATTTACTCTTACAGAATCCATAAGCTATATATGTCACTGGGAGCTGTATTCTGTACATTGCGCAGGAGTAGACATCAAGCAGCCAATAATGTAAATGCTGAGCTAAAAAAGTTTTGTCTGTTATTGATTAGGACAGTCGGATCAATGAAATAGGACTCCATCACGGCAGATGGTTTTCTAATAGCTCAGTGGCTGTTGAAACAGAAAGCTATAAAAACTGCTTTATACAACCAATAATTTTTCTTTCACTAATCCTTTTATCACAGTAACACTCTTCATTTCAATTTATTATTTCTCTATCAAGCATGCTTGTGAGTTTGTTCATTAAAAATCACTGAATCATGGTGCCAGAGTTTGGTTTTAATCCTCTGAAGAAAATAAGACAAAGTAAAGCTCAGCATTTTTTTCTTTTACAATTGGGTACCCTTTTGGCTTCATGTCAACAAATTAATTCTTACTGTTGATTCTAGATGAATAGATTCCAGTTTGACTTTGTGGTAACAAATGTGACTGGGTATCTCTGCAAAGATTATGTTTTGTATAAAATCTTTAGAGCTTATTTTGTCTTAATATACTAATGTACAGTAAGTTAAAGTGGGTTTATTAAAAAAAAACTATCTTGTACAACCAGTAATCCAATAGGAACTGACAACACCATTTTCTTGGCTGCAGATTTCAGAATTATGCAAATATTCTGGACCTAATTTGCAGCTTTATTCAAACAGATGTATGGCGCACTGAGTTTAAATAGATAAATTCAAAAGAAGATACATATGGTGATAACGTCTTACCTCTTTGTAGGTGCCTTTGAGTGTCAGGAACATGTAGCCCATGTAGCCTGGGATGAGAATCATGGAGGATAGGGCCATCAACCAACCAACTCCCTGACCCCAGCTAGGGAACACATAATCTCCCATAGTAAGGGGAACCATCTGCACTGCACTGAACAAGAACACTCCCTGGAGAATAGAGGGACAAAAAAATATATCTCAGCATCGTACATTGATAGACATTTTGTCCATTATATCCCATTTTCCCAATAACTCTGACCAGCTTTCATGTAAAAAGCATCCACAGTGGACACAGCATGTATAGGTTTACCTTTATCTTTCTTATAAAACAACAACAACATAGAAAAATTTGGGGATATAGCATGACAAAATGTGTAAAGATTCAAATACATACTCTTAAACTGCAATGGTTTATTGTTAAATATTACAACAGGTAACACTTACAGCCACAATGAGAGGAGTGAAAACAACCCAGCAGGCCTTCCACCACAGACAGGGCCTGTAGCCAACCATTTCCTCAATGTTATCAAAGAATTTATTCACACCTGCATGTAAAAAATGAACAAGATAAAGATGTTTTTTCATAATCTTTATATGACTTTTGAGACTTCAGTCATTTTTATATGCATTATGAAAAAAATGCTCACCATAGAACCATGAAATTGAGATACACTCAAAGAAGACCAGGAAAAGCAGGGACATTCCACTCGCTGAGTAGTAGTCAAAGAGCTTGAACACATACAGTCCACCCTGCAAATTAAGAATGAAACAAAGATGAGACAAATAGGATATTGTAAACATAAACATAAAATGTAGTTATACTTATGTGTAGGACAGTCTCAAACTGGTCTGGAGGAATAATGGAGTGTAAAATCTGAGCTTACAGTATTGACTATGGCTGTGGGAAGCAGTAATATATTTGTATGGATTTTTTCAGTGTCTTACTTGTAAGAGATCTATTATTGTGGTCATTTATTACAAACAGAATAGTTTGTTAGTGTACATTGCCAAAGTGGTTAATTTCCTTTTAGAATCAAGTTCTGTAGGAACAGAGGGACGATTTAACCTCGAGTTTTATGCATAGCTACAATAATTTTCTGTGGTGAAATATTATTTGTATTTTTTCATGTATTCATTTAAAACACTGTTGTAAGTCTAGGACTCCAGACTCCAATTACCATGGTTCAAGTAGACCATAAATTGTAAAAGACAGTCCAATAGTAAAGTCAATACTAAATGACAATGTAACTATTAGGTTTAAAAACAGAAGCTTGAATAAACAAGATAGCAGAATAGTGATCTCAGACTAGTAACAAAATCACTCTAATCTTACGACTGTAAGATTTGCGTTATTCCAGAGTCCTTTTTGGTTTTGGAAATGTAGTAAATTGTATTCCGCCTTCTACACCTTCTGTCATGAGTTGCGGGTGTTGAGGTGGTGAGGCAAACGCTGTAGACCCAGGTAAGATGAATAATGATGATTTTAATGAAGAATAAACACCATCCAGCAACGGGCAGCACGGCCGAGCAGAAGCCAGGGCTCGACGCCGGTAGCAACCGTTAACACGACTGGACACGAATGACAGCACGCACGTTAGACAATTGCAAGACAAGGACCCGACGAGGAACAAGGAACACAGGTGGAGTTAAATACACAGCGGGTAATCACAGAACGAGACACACCTGGGAACAATCAAGGGGAAGACAGGACAACACGAAGACTCGGGGACACAGAAAACTCTAAATAAATACACAGAAAACACAGAACATGACACTTGCTGTCGGAAATGCATATACTGACAACTTGGACAGTGATTATCTATTATTTTCCTCAAATTCTCTCTGACTGCAGTGTGTTTTCAATGATAGATACTGTCAATATTCTAGGAGTACTGTACTAGGAACGCTGATTGGTCAGTTGCTGACAAATGCCCTGGAATGATTGATGGAGGATTGCTCTACATCAGCATGTGGGCGGAGTCGGCGTCATGTCAATTGTTTGGTACCTTTTATTAACCAATTTTTTTCTGGAAAATTCAGCTTTATGGAAATTGATTACCAAAGATGAAAGCCATCTTGAGGCTGTGAGGTGAAGATTAAAGCAAACAAGCAGTTTTTCATTATTGGAGATAAAAAAACAATATTGTCACAGAATACCTATCCAACCATCCATCCAACCATTGGTTATCTGAGATCAGGTCAATGGGGTAGTAGGTCTGTTGAGAAACCTAAATGTCCACTTCCCCAACAACACTCTCCAATTCTTTCTGGTCTGTCCCTAGGCATTCCTAGGTGAGAAGGGATGTATTGTCCCTAAACCTGAGTGTCTTTGTGATTCTGCCCTGGGATTCCCCTTCAAAAGAAAGAATACCTAGGAGGCATCTTAAGTCCCCCTTCTGGATGAATGTAATCCATACCCTATATCCAGAGTCATCTTTTGAAGCAAGCTAATTTCAGTCACTAAAATCCAGGTTCTCTATCTTTTGGTCATAACCCATACTGCATGACCATAAGTGTAGGTTGGACTGTAGCTACAAGTAAATCATGGTCTGCGTTCCTGGGTCAGTTCTTTCTTCACCATGGCAACCCATCATCAATGTAGATGAGCTGTTAATCCTTCCATCCATCTCTTGCTCCATCCCATTACCACTTGTGAACAAGACACCAATATTCTTAAACTAATTCCCTGAAGGCGTACACTGATGCCTAAACTGGAAGGAAGTGTTCACCTTTTCCTGGATATGATCCATGGTCTCAAACAGAAAATATAATTCCAGCTAATTCAAACTTGGATGCAGCAAACTTTAGTGAATGTCTAAGGTTTTAAGTTGAAGATGCCAACAGGACCAAAAAGCAAAATGCCAACATGAAACCCCAGAGATTGGCTAACCAGACACTCTTCTCTCCACAACTATCCTTTCAAATCCTGCCAGTGAACACCACAAACAAGATCAGTGCCAACCCTGGTTGAGGCCAACCTGCACTTGAAACAAGCTTAACATTGTGCTAATGATGCAGTTCTTGTGTTGATTGAAGGACAACATCCAGAGTCAGTACCCTGTTCTCTGATAGGACCCATTACAAAATGTCTGGGCAGACACAGTCGAATGGCATGTCAAGGTCCATAAAACTCATCTGGACCAGACAACCAAACTCATCTTAACCCACTTGTTGATTCCAAAAGGGTTAATTTCCAGGTCACTCTTCAACAACCAGAAGAAAGACCACAATGACACTACTGAATCAAAGGCTTGTCCCCTTTCTCCAAAGACACTGAAGACATCCGTCATTAATGAAAACACAATAATATTTACACCTTCAGTATCTTGGTTTAAATCTTGTTAGCTTGTTGCCTGGGAGCTTTTTAAATACCAGAGCAACATCTGCACTGGTGAAGATTCCCACAAGTCCTTTGATCATACCTTTCCTAAAGGGATATGATGGCATTGTGAATGAGGCCATCAAATAAGTATTCCTTTTACAGCTTGACAATACCCAGGTCTTCAGTTCACCATTCCAAGGTAACAGAACATGATGGTAGTATTCATCTTTCTATTCAACTTGTCAAACAATACTTCAAAAATCTTTCCAAGGCCAAATGAACGTCATTTTGCAATGCATCTTCAACTTCCTTGAAAACTGAATTTTCCATACTTTTAACCATAAAAATCACACTTCTGCTGCTCATCGGCTATGTCTCAATTTGTTCAGAAATCTTAAGAGTAAAATAATCCCAAAGGCTTCCCTCTTCAGGTTCATGGTATCTAATAATACTGGTGGGTGTCAAAAGCTCCTGTGGTCTCTAAAATCTATAGTTCATGAAAGCTACATCTGCAATATGGAGATCCTGCTCAAGGCCAGTTTCAAATCCTCAACCTTTCCTGGATTACTTTGAGAAACTCTCCAGAATGAGTTGAGAATGTCATAAAAAGGACGTACTACCAGATATTCCCAGTTCACCCATCTCACCTATTTGAGTGTGTCACTGGCAGGTAGTGACCAGCTGACAACAATGCCCTCACTCAAAGATATAGCACATAGATATCAATATATAACTGCAAAAGACAACACAAATTTCAACACAAAAATTTTAAAAATTTTAAAACAAATCTTATGTTAAAATCATTGTGCGTGTCCAGTTCCTAGAAGCTCAAAAAGAAAACATCACTTGTATTATAATCTGGGCGGTCATTCCTCAGATTCACAGATCTTCAAGCAACCCTATTGTTATCCACTAAAGCTACCCAGAAGCTCAACAGAATCCCCAAACGGTATCCTTTGCAAAACATCATTCAGAAACTTCAAGAAGACTGAGTCATTTAAACAACTGTTTGGTTCACACACAACAACAGTCAGTCAGGACCTTCCCTCTTTCAAGTCAAAGACACACAGAGGTAACAGTCTCTCTCTCTCTCTTAGTGGGGAAAACTCTAACAAAGAGCCACTCACTGGTGCATTAGCATTGGCGCTGCAGCACAGATAGCAGCTAAGGGAAATTAGAAAAATAGCCGTTTAAAACTTCAATAAGACCTAATACATGCCTTACTACACATGAAACTCTTTAAAAGTTAAAGAGGAAAACTGTAGCTTGTCTTTCGGAAATCATAAAATGTACAATTAAGAGGTGGTAATATTTATGTGAACAACCTTGCATTTCTGTTAGAATCAATCTCATAAAAAATAGAAACATAGAGGAAACTCACGCTTGATCACGGGGATATTTACCTGTGTGATGTTGGACAGGCCAATAATATAAGAAACAAGGCAGACGACAGCGATGAAGATTTCTCTACGCTTTCGGAGGATGTGAGGAAACTCATCAACCAGTGCAGTGATGAAACCTTCCACAGTGCAGAACTGTAAAGTTTGTAGAGTCATTTTAAAACTGTGTCACTTAACACACTGCTGTCACAGTAAAATCATTGCAAAGGTTTTAGTGCACATATGAAAACACTACAGCAAAGTACAAGGATAAGTAGCAATAATGAAATTCTGTGACATGAGGTCAGAATCATGTAATGAGTTAGAGCTTTAAAAAACTATTTTAGCTAAATACATATTGGAACGGTCCAAAAAACAGACCATATTTATTGGATTATTTTCACCTGGCTGTCGATTCCCAGCATCAGCAGCATGGAGAAAAACAATATGGCCCAGAGAGGAGAGATAGGCAGCTGGGTGACGGCTTCAGGATATGCCAAAAATGCCAGGCCAGGTCCTGATGTAAGATAAATTACTGTTAGCTCAAATATACAGTGGGAAATTTATTAAACATATGTTATTGGTATCAATGAAGAAGAACCCTTGCAAATGTAACAATACAGAAAAAAGATAAATTAATAAAATAAAACTTAATAAAATATATAAATAGAAGTTGCTCTTTAAATAAATATCTTGGGAGAAAATTCTACTTAATTGTCCAACAAACATAAAAGACTCAGAGTATTCCTGTTGAAATTAGCCATTCTTTTAATAAATATCCCAGTATTTCTTTTTGGTTGTAAATTTAGAAAATTCAGTGAAATTTCTTTTCATATATATATATATATATATATACATATATATATATATATATATTTAATCTTGTCCTTGTGTCTATTGCATTGCTATATTGTTGTATTGTCTATTGTTGTATTTCAACATTGATTGCAATTACCTGAGGCCGCCACATCAGCAATTGGCCTCTTTGTTACATTAGCCATGAATCCCACAATGGAAAAGATGACAAAGCCGGCGAACATACTGGTGAAGGAGTTGATGCAGCAGACAATGATAGAATCTCTGCAGGGGAGAGACGGAGCACAGGCCATTGTTACGGCTGTATCAATTCCTTATCACCCCGTCACACATTGGAGAGAAACATTTGAGGGGAAAGGAGGGGGGAGAAGTCGAAAGCCATTTTGCGTCCTGCAGAACCACAGCATACAGTTTGTGCTAACCTCCTTTTAATTTTTTTTTAAAAATAGCAGTGTGCTTTAATATTGTTCAATATGTGCACTTTTGCCCCTGACCAGTCTTTATTCTTTAAGCTGACTATAAATGAGACATAAAATGAGTTACATATTGTTTAATTGTAAAAAAACAAACAAAAAAGAAACAAAATAAATTAACAATTAATCCTGTGTAGTCAATTGCCCTAATAAAAATAAAAAGAAAGGTTTTTACTGTGGAGTGAACACAAAAACAACAAATTGGAGACATTTGCATTAATTCTGTAAAAATGCCATGTGGGTGATCAGAACTGTATATTTGCAGTGATAAATTAGCCTTAAAGGCAGCATACTTGTGTCACCTACCTGTAGACGTTATTATTGAAGGGATTGTAGCTGCCAAGCGCAATCAGAGAACCTAATCCCAGACCGTAGGAAAAGAAGATCTGAGTGGCAGCATCGAGCCATACCTGACACACAGGGATTAGAAAATATGCCAGTCACTGTGTATAAACGAATATCTGCACATATGTTTGTGTTGAAGCATGTTTTCTATATTATTAGCTTGAGGAATTGATATTGAAATGCCCATTATTTTGTTTAAACAGTAATAGGAAAAAACCCTCCACTCTCATCACGCTGTTCTCACCTCTTCTCAATATTAAAAGCGTATCATTATCTCTATAGTGACATTCACACGTGAATTAATTAAACATTGGCTACATATCCATTGAATTTAAACTAACAAGCAACATTTATGTTTAGCTTTTGATTGCATTGTATTGTGTGCACTGATCTGTACCCACTGTGGTTTTGAGAAGTACTTACCATAATGCAAACATCACAGTCAAATACTGGGGTTGCATCTGACAGAGCAACACAAATTTGTGGCAGCTCTGAGTAAGACTTTTTTTTAAACTTTCTTGCCATTTTTTTCTAAATTTGTGATTAAAGCACAAAAAATGTCCGTCATACATTTTTTTCACTAAAAACGGAGAATTATACAGAAGTTAATCCACTCTTATTGAGTTTGTTTTATAATTTTGTAACTTCTGAAGTTAGCTGTTTCAACTTTTTTAGGGGAACCAGTGCAAAGGGGATGGATATGAATGCATGTTACTCTTTTCATGTTTTTTATTTAGAAAACCACGTATCATTTTTCTTCCACATCACACATTATGTTCTACTTTGTGTTGGTTTGTCACAAAAATTCCCATTGTAAGGCGACAAAAATGTCAAAATATTTTGCATAGCACTGCATCTGCAAAAATTCCATTAATATATCAGCACTTTGAATGTTCTTCCATAAAAAAGGCCTCTCTGTAGTCTACCCACAACTTTGGAAATTTTATGTCCAAAGAGTGAAACGCATCCATTTTCTGGCACAGCTCATCCGCTGGAGCCTTCTGTGCTGCAGTTTATGTCACATAGCTGTATCTTTCTCAACACAAGTCAAAAGGCTCACCTCAGACTCTTTGAGTTTCTGGAAGTCTGGTGTGATGTAGAAGAGAATCCCGTCAATAGCTCCAGGCAGAGTGACGCCACGGCAAAACAGGATGAACAGCATAAAGTAAGGGTATGTTGCCGAGAAGTAGACAACCTGTGAGACACGTCACTGTTAGAGCAATCGCTATATTCTGTGAACTACAACTACATGTTGGATTGAGTATATTTGTTCTGCAAAAAAGCAATTTAGCTCAAATTGTCAATTTACTGTTACTGTGGCACCATTCCCACAGCACTGCACAGTGTCCCAGTCAGCCCTTCCTCTGAGACAAAATGACCTCAGGATGAGTAGGTTCAGCACACTCCCAGTGCACTTTCACCTTCTTATCTGAGCCAATTTTACGCCTGTGCATTCAACTTAACAAGTCATTAAAATGGAGAGGACACTGACTTTTTTGTAAAATAAGCAAATATGTTCAATTGCTTGAATTAAAGAGCTTTCCTTTTGTTATTTAGTAGTTGTTAATGTACTGTATGCCAATGACAAACAACTACACCAATAAGCAGTAAAGCTATTTTTAGAACATATTTCAAAAGTAATCCTTGATCTTTACTGCAGACTCTGATATTCTGGAACTGTCTGTTTGTTTAGCCCACAGGTGTCAAACTCCAGTCCTCAAGGGCCGGTATCCTGCAGTGTTTAGATGTGCCACAGGTACAAAATGCTGAAATGAAATGGCTTAATTACCTCCTCCTTGTGTAGATCAGTTCTCCAGAGCCTTGCTAATGACCTAATTATTCTATTCAGGTGTGGTGCAACAGAGGGACATCTAAAAGTTGCAGGACAGCGGCCCTCGAGGACTGGAGTTTGCATCTTTGTATACTCACTTTGCCTGTCCAGCTGACCCCCTTCCAGATACAGAAATAGACGAGCACCCATGCAATGGCGAGAGTGATGGCCAGTGGAATCCTGACCTCCCCAGGTTTTTCCAAACCATCCGTCAGCTGGTGCATGTTGCGTCTGCAGCGAAAAAGCAAAGTGGCCATACTGTTATGCAGAAGAGTAACATGAATTTCATACATGCAGAAATATGCATGCATGCATCTTGGTATTTAGAGATTTAACTTTCCCCCTGAATCTTTTCAGAAGCCCTAAAATCTTTTTTTTTTTTTTTGCATTTTGTATTGTTTGTATCTGTTTTGAAGTTACTTTTTTTTGTATTTCTCATAATGTCTTGAAGCAAATGCTCTACTCAAGGATCTGGTACATAGCATGCAAACTGCTACATCAGCCTATCTCTGATCCCTAATCTGACCCTTCCTTACCCTCACTGGCAGGCAGTGACCTTATCGGATTTAATTTGTTCACAACATTTCAGACTGTGGCGACTCAGATGTCCAACTTACTCCCAGAACTCCACCACAGCACTGGTGAGGTTTGTCGTGTCCGTGATACTGTAGTTAGTGTAGCAGCGATCTGTGTTCCAGGCATTGCCACATGTCTTCCATGGCAGGTCCTGAAAATGAGGAGAAGAAAAAAAAAACATAGAGACAGGGAGAAAGCTCTTTTTTTCCTCGAACCCGCTCCCATCGCTGAGTCCCATTCTCAGTCTTTGCCTGTCAGGCAGCCAAGACTGAGATGCTCATTCGGGACATTGAGATTTCATGGTTTTCTCAGTGGAGTGAATGCTTCATCGCAGAATGCATTTATCAATACCTTGTGTGAGGCGCTAATTATGCGGGAAAGGAAGTAATAAAAGTCATACTCTGTTAAAGGGTTGTGCAGCCTTACATAAGAGGTTCTGGCAAGCAGCCTGCCACATGACTAAAGTAAATTACAATGTAAAGATACATTAAAAAGAACAGCTATGCTTTGAATGACATAAAGGGAGAAGGTGTCATGATTTTACAGAGTGAATATACTCACAGTGGTGAAGGAGTTGTACAGATAATAAATAGCCCAAGCAATGATTACAATGTAATAGATATTGAGCCAAAAAGATAGAACAGCAGCAGCCAGACCCACACCTGGAACACAAAATACAGAGATAATGTTAAGTCTATGTTAAAAAAAGAGAGAGAAAAAACACTGAAAGCAGTTTGAAAGATAAGGTTTTACATTATCTGACCTCTATTCAATTCAGTTTATTTTAATTCAGTTCATTGAAATTAATGCATTCTTATGATAATGTTTGATGAAAAAAAGCCACCTGAAGACATTTTATAAGACAAACAGATTCAATTTGTATCCAGAAATATATACTCACAACCAACCAATATAATAAAATCAAACAAAGATTAAATTTCAATTACATGCATTCCAATCGCTTCTTTGTCATAACAGTGAAAGCAAACTGTTTAGAATATAAATTTTCTACATAGGAACATAACAATCACATGTTAATGATTAAGCTCCAACTAACAATAATACTTCAACCGGTTAGTTATGTATTTTATTACCTTTGAACATTGGGGCCAGCTTCCACACTCCCAGACCTCCAATAGAAGTGTATTGACCGAGAGCCGTCTCCAGAAAGAACAGGGGCATGCCAGCAAATACCAGCGTCAAAAAGTAGGGAATCAAGAAGGCCCCTGGATGAGAGGTGAGAAGCAAAAGTGTGTGAATCATGAAATTAATATTCACTATAATCCAACATGTTACTTGGTAGAGGGAGTATTTGGTTTCAGGCTGCACCCAGAAAAGCGCGCAGATTTTCTTTTATTTCTGCTTGTGCGCAATTACGCACGGCGTTGTTGAGAAGATACACTTAAGATATCTTTTATTTCAAACCCTCCAGAATCAGACTCTCGATCTTTGGTCGCGTCACCTTTACGTTCCGTTTTGGTGTTTGTTGAAAATAGTGAAATAATTCCTGATTACCTCCGCCGTTTTTCCCACACAAGTAAGGAAATCTCCACACATTTCCCAGTCCGATTGCGTATCCGACACAAGAGAGGAGAAAGTCAAATTTCCCAACCCACGTTTCTCTCTCGGGTATGTCCTTTTTCGTCTTCTGCACCTTCACCACCAGTGTTTTGGGTTTGTCATTTGGCGTGGTGCTGGGCGCGTCGTTCACGGTCTCGGTTAAGACGTGTCCGTCCGAGGCTTTGGTCCCGTTTGTGGCCATAATGACGGTCTGTGTTGGAAGGTCCTGACCAACGTAGAGGTGGTGGTTTCAGCACCAGTCCAGACAGAGCGCGGCGTATCCGTCCTGCACTACAGTAGTCCCCAGAGAAAAGCCGTGAGAAAAGGGATGATTGAGGGTCTGAGAGTGATGAGGTACGGCGGCGAGGCAGAGACCCTGAAAACAAAAATGAACTGGTTAAGATACTTTTTTCTTTTCTTTTTATCACAAAAAGGGAAATTTAGATTTTTGTGTAAAATGTTATATATGTGCTCTCTTCTCATTATATATATATATATATATATATATATATATATATATATATATATATATATATATATATATATATATATATATATAATAATAATAATTATTATTATTATTATTATTATTATTATTATTATTATTTTACTTTACTTTACTTTACTTTATTTATTTATTTTTAAAAACCTGCTGCACAGTAAGTGAACCTCACCGGGATCAAATAAGGACTCATCCCACAGCAAGAATCACTTCTGATGGCCTGAAGTGGATCCGTGTTGGAAGAAATTTAGAGCCCTGCTCTTGTCCTTGATTCATTGTGCTCTACATTCAATGGCCCACTTCCCAGTGCTCTAGTACGACAGCAGAGCAATTAAACACATTTAGGAGTCGCAGTCGCAAAGCCCACGTCTAATGAATCACCTGGAGAGGCTAATAACTCTCTATAGAGGCTGCACCTTCAACAGAATTCTTTTATCCATCCATTCACCATACAGGTTTACTCCCTAATTAATCTGTATAATTTGATGCCCCCAAAACAACATCCGGTCTTTAGAATAAAAAAATCATACATGCGTTTAGATTGGATATTTTATTTTCATATTCAAAATACATTTTAACTAACAGGAGTAAAAGGAAGGATGAAGCGCTCTCGAGAGCTCTCCGCTTAGTGCGTAATTGGAGCGGCGTGAGGTAACGTAGCTCTTAAATGTTTCTGGTTGCCTTAGAGATGCGTTTCATTTGGATAAAAACATATATGAAGTTATTGTAGCTTCAAATTTATGTAAAATGTGCATATAAGACGCACACACTGGTTGTTAGACCGACATTACCGCACAGTTTCTCTGCGTAATACTCACTTTTCATTTTATATTTCACGTTAGAGACATAAGTCATAAATAAATAAAAAAATAGTCATAGTAAAATTCGTCTGCCTCCAAAGAAGAGCAGCCGCAAATCTGCATGCTTTGCCAAATGTATCGCAACTGAACGTGGCGATGTCCTAACACATCGCTTCTGAATAACATTACAAATATATATTTTTTCAAATATTAAAACAAAACACATTGTTTTGATAAGAATAGGGTACTTACAGTGAAATTACAGCTTGTTTGTGCGGTTGTTTCCCACCGGGGAAATATCCAATGTTCCCCCAAAAAAGTTACTTCCTTTTACTTGTGCTCGGCGAAACCAAGGTGGAAACTTTGCATCCGTCGTCAAGGAGCAGACATTTGATCCTGAAGGAGGGAGAGGATGGTGGATAAGTGCGTGTTTGAGCGCGAGGTGCTGTCCTTAAAGGAGTGGTGCTGAAAGAGAGGCAGGGAGAGAAGACGGGGAAAGGAGCTGCCGCCGTTTGAGTTGAAGAGAGCAGGGACGTAAAATGGAGCGCAGGGTTCTCACTCTCATCTACATAGCGTCAATGTCACCTCAAAGTCGACCAACCCCAACTCCAACATTTCCGCCACTGAGATGGCAGCGGGTTTGAGAGAGGAGCATCCTCTTGTCTCAAGGTTTTATATCCTTACTGATGCAGCCTTTTTTTTTACACCAGGAACTTCTCTCTCTGTCCCACCCTCTCCTTTCTGACCCTGCAAAGGCCCAACTGATGCATCATGTGGACTTTAAGGTTGCCTAAAATACCCCCTGATTAAATAACATCAAGTTTAAAGACACTTGCAAGTCATGTATTTTTTCATCAACAACTGTTCATTGATATCAAAAGCCCAGTTTGCAATAAATAATGAATATATACTGCAGGATTCCTCAAAAACACACATTTTTCAAAAGCTCAATTAAAAAATAAAAATCACTGTTTCTATGTTGTAATTCTTGGATGACAATACAAGAGGCAGCCAAATATGGTGGATTTTTGATAGATCTATGGAGAGACAAAGCAAGTTGAGTTGCTGGGTTTACATTTCTGGATTTCTACCCGTAGCTTATGATGGATACTGCTGTAAATACCAAGCTGACACAAATGTCATATTCTGATAATGTCCACATAAATAGTTACAGTATGTGATTTGCCAGTAGAGTGGCAATGTATGCAAACAACATGCAGTGTCACTCAGAGGGAAGAGGGAAGTTATTACTGTAATCAGTGGTGGTTCTTGAATGACTGGAGTACTGGACAAGAAGTCACTTATTAATCCCCCACAACCACCCCACCTTCGTAGTTTTTTTGATACTTTTAGCATTTACCAAACTTTTGTACCTACCCCTAAAATTTCATAAATTTCCTTTGGATAATAATAATTTTTAACATTACTAGCATTCTGTAGCCCTAATGTCAAAAACCAGTTCAGTTTCTCTGTCTGTTTTCACATATAGGAAAGAGGTTTACTTAATCTTAAATTGTGTTTTGAAAAATACCTGTTAATTGTATTAAGTGTAAAACCTCAGTTCATTTGTGTAAGTAGTTTAGATTTTTTTAAACTACTTACAATCAAATGTTGTCCAGGTTTGTTTTGAAACAATGCAAACAAGTGATGTTAACTTTATTCTGCTCTATCATTCTTATAAGAACCATCACTGACTGGAATGATGGCGATGGTTTAGACTGCAGGTCCATGTGAGGATAACTGGTCAAATTAAGCTAATTATGAATATTTTACTCAGCAGAAGCAGCATCTGATGCTGTAGCTCAGATGGAAACATCACTGGACCTCATAAATCATCTAATTGGAACAAATCGATCAGGTAATTTTTTTTTTTTTTTTACCAACTTGGTTTGGAACGATCCCTGAGATTTTTAACTTTTGTACTCTAGATAGCAATAAGTAAAAAACTATACATTACTTATCATTATGATTCTATTTATGACAAACTATATCTAAAGTGAGATTGGGAAATTTTACAGAAAAGCCTGACTTTTTGTTTAGCTTTGACTCCCTGTACTCACCCATGCAAACATTTAAACCACACTCTTGAGTGTTTCAACTTCCATCCATTTAAATTTTAAGTCATTTATGAGAAGCAAATGATTTAAAAAGGTCACATTTGGCGTAAAAATAATGCTGCATCCATTACAGCCACTGAGAGGAAGATGCCGGTGGCTTATGTTGCTCCTGGCAAAACATGATAAGAGGGTCCCAGCCAATAAAAACGAGTCAGGGTGTGCGAGATAAATTGAAAACTGTGTTCATAATCTTCTTAGCCCGCTGTCTCCCAAAACGAAATACCCTTGTGGAACATCCCAAATGAGAAGACTTAATGCTGACTTTAACTCCTACATCGAGATAAAAAATTGAGGCCTCAGAGGAAGATTAGACTCTCTCGCGGTTTAAGAGTTAAAGTTTGAATCTTCAGAATAACTTCTATTTAAAACAATGCAATATAAATATGATTGCACAGCAACCTTTGGACACGTGAACAGTGGTGGGTTTGAATAAAATCCCTGCTAGTGGTGTCAACCAGGGATTTTATTCTTATGAACCCATTTTGGTATTTGTAAACCTCTTTAATTTTGTCACTTGTTTCACAATACAATTTTAGACTCCATTGTTTGTTATTGGGAATTTATACAGTAAAAGCAACAAATGTCTTTTTTAATGTTTTACTTTTATTTATAAACTGTGTGTTTGTTCACTTTGCAGAACCACATTTTACTGCTATTACAGCTGCAAGTCTGTCTTTATCTTTTGCCCAGTCATTTCAGGAGCCATAGATGTTTCATTTTTATTTGTTAGTGTTTTGATCATTTCTATGTTCATTTGTGTTGTTTATATCCAGTCATCTTAGAAAATGTATTTATATTTAGTTTCTTCTGTTTGTGCATTAAGGTTATTCTCCTTTAGTCTTGTAATTCCTGTGTGTTTTGGTTCAGTTTTCTGTTTTCACTGTGTTATTTAGTCTCCTTCCCTCAGTTTTGCTCTAGCTCTCGTCTGCAGTTTGGTCCAGCTTTACTCTCATATAACATGACAATTCATCTTTATAAATATCACACAGTGATAGATTACATATTTGTGTATTTAGACTCTATATTTAGCTCCATCCATCACCCAATCAGTTCTGATGAGCTTCCTTGACCCTGCTAAAGAAAATACTGCAATCCTACGTAAGATTGTGTTCAGGCGGATGTCAAGTATTACACAGATAATTTTTTATCATAGTCCTAAAATTAGAAAATTGTACTCATTTGACCATAGCATTGATTTAAGCCTGTATACTGTGTCCCATGGGGCTTTTTTAGTAAACTTTCATTGTGAATGTCTATGACTATCTTTCGTTCTCAGCTTATTGTTCCTGCTACTTATCCATAAAATTCATGACTGATTGTCAGGGTTGTAAAGTAACGAAGTAAAAACACTTCACTACTTTACTTAAGTATATTTTGGAGTACTTCATACTTTCCTCGAGTATGAAAATTTTTGATAACTTTCACTTTTACTTCACTATATTTCCGAACTTAATTGCATACTTTTACTCCGATACATTTTCAATGTGTGGTTTAGTTACTCGTTACAAAAAAGCGAGAGAGAGAAACAAAGTGTTTTGACCCCACCTACTGATTGACTGCAACAAAGTCCGTAGCCTACTTGCCTGGGCTTGTTCATCACCTCCAATAGGATGCACCTGTTTCGCTTCTCCCATTAAACACAAAGCAAGTCTCGCAATCAGCAGCAGCCACATGGAGGAGGAGACGGAGACCACAACGACTGCAACTACGTTGGACACGGCTCCAGGGTAACCACCAGCTGGTGATGAGAGCCCATGGCCTTATTTAAACACAATACACTCTTTCGTGGGTGTTAAAGATTCGTCGTACCGCATGCAGTTTATGTTATTCCTGCCCGAAGATGTGGAAATTCTATCTTACAAAAACTCCCCGTCCAACTTGAAGAAACACATCGAGGTAACGTCTTATGAAATGGTTATAATCCTCCTGTTTCAGTAACTATAGCTTGGTCACTAGGCACTATTGAGAAATCTTGACCATAACGTTACCTGTATAAATGAACTTTGTTTGGCATTGTTTCAGTTCCATACGTGGTGTATTTAGCTTAGGCCTAATGTTGACTGTAACAGGCTACCTAGACTCCTCTGTTCAAGGGGGGACAGAAGCCATAGCGATAGCAATTTAGACTAAATTTAACGAATAATAATCAGTTGTAAAGCAGGTTAAGTTAACCTTGTGCTATAGGTAAAGCACCTAATTTTCTTAACTAAATGATGCCTGCAGGTATATCTATTAGCAGGTTTAATTTTGCCTGCACTTGGTTGTGTACATTATTTTAAGTGTATTTGACAAGTTTACCAAAATATAAAAAATGTCATTCAAACTGCATTTACTTTGTTTTACTTTTTACTTGTACTTTTCATTACATTACTTGAGTACATCCATTTTTACAGTAATTTCCATACTTAAGTACAAGAAGTTTCACATACTTTAAGACTTTAACTCAAGTAACATTTCAGTCAGTGACTTGGACTTTTACCAAAGTCATATTTTGGAGAGGTACTTATACTTTTACTTGACTCTGAGATTTCAGTACTTTATACAACACTGCTGATTGTTGTCCTGTCAACAAATGTTCTCATACAAACTGTGAATCCCCAGATCTCCTCCAGAGTTACCACTGGTCTGTTGGCTGCTTCATGAACAAATGTTTATTCATTTAAGGTGGACAGCTACAGTATGTCTTTATGGGCTTACATTGATTACTTTTTCTTTGGTCGTTTTATAACCTGACCCTTCCTTAGGCCTCTCCAAACCTTTATCTCTGATCTCTCACCTGTGTTTATATACATGATCTTGTTTTCCCCCAAAGCTCTCCACCAAACATTTGAGGCCTTCGCAAAACAGGCTGCATTCATACAAAGATTAAATTACAAAAATATGGGCTCTATTTACTAATCAGTGGACTTTTAAAGGAAATTATTTGCAGTGTATTTTATTTAGAGGTGGTGTAAGGAACAGAGGTGAATATAAATGCATGCCTTGTATCCATTCAGATTTTTCTTGGTAGAAAATTTTAACTTTAACTTTGCATTGTCTATCACACAATGTTAAGGTTTATGGCTATAACAAAGAAAAATGTACAAATTCAAAAGGTGTTTGGCTTTATTTCTTTATTTTTCAGATACATCTCCATGTTCCTTCCTAATAGCAGATTACATTTTGTCTCCTCATGATGCAGAAAACAGCTAGACTAAATACATAAAATAGTGAAAAACATCACAATCCATTGTGAGATTGACCTGTTCCTTGTGTTTCATTGCTTGCATCCCTATATTCTCCTGTTACCATCTTTGAACCCAAATCACAGAGCGGAAGGGAAAGAAAGCTCAGCTGATGAACCACTTATTGGTGAGGTAACATTTAAATGACATGAAACAAAATTGAGTATTTTTAAGCTCATCTTGATGGTTTGCCCTGAAGCTACAGACTCTTTGATGTGCAAAAAGTCTCCCACCAGCCTGCAGCTTTCATATGGGGGGTGAAAATGCCACACTGAAGAGAGAAGTGGTGGGGCTGCGCTTGTGGCCCTGGCCCCACCTGATGGTGAGCTTGTGTGCACTGAGGCTTGTAATTACAGAAGGAGGTGGTAGTAATAGAGAGTAGAGCGGAGAGGCAAACAAACAGGCCGACAGCTGGCCTCCTGTCGATTTCGCTACTCTGGCACAGGGGACAAAAGTGATGCTCTGAAGCTATAGAGCAGATTTTTGTTCATGCGGAAAAGACAAAAGGGTGATACTCATTGTGACAGTGCAAACACAGAATTCGGTATTTCGTAAATCATGCACATTTTATCCAGATCTCACATGCACGTTTAAGATGTCATATAAAGGTTTGCATAAGGTTAAATAATTTCATTTTCTGGGCAGAACTAAGAGCCCATCTAAATTCATATAAATGTAAGCTAAATATTCATTAAAGAGATTAATGTAATAAAGATTTTTTTGAAAGCAATGCTATTGGCCCCAAATTTGGGGCCTCTAAGGATGATGGGGATAAATAAATTCAGAATAACTAAAAGCAGAATATTACATTACTAAAAACAGTCAGCTAACAACCTATAAAAAGATATGGAAGATTTTGGCAAAAATAACATAAAATAGTTGGATGTGAAAGATAAAGACATTTTCTGTTGTGGATTGTACATTATTTTGAATTATGCAATCAAATTTTTGATGAGAATTTTTAAGCTACTGATGAGTTTGTAACAAAATGGTTTAGGAAAGGCCATGTCCATGCATGACTATATTTATTTATTGTATTTGATAATCAAATCTTGTCTGATATGAACGGACCTCATTGATATGCTGCACCTTTATGTGAAGTTATTGAAGGGAGGTATTATGCAACCACTGAATGTCCGGCCATCAGTTTGTGACTTTAAGCTCCAGCTCAGTTATGTCATGCATCAGGACAGTGATCTGAATGACAGACAAAAAACTAAGTCCATATTTAAATGTGACCAAGATGTTTAGCATAACATTAAACTTGCTGAAAAACATCCTAACTTAAAATTAGCCACATTCATTCTGCAAACAAGAGTGGACTGCTTTACTTCACTGTGATGTAAAGGCACATGTTGCCAGAATGGAGTCAAAACCAGTTATTAGGTTGATGAGGAGAACGACTTTTTCACACAGAACCAGGTTGTTCTTTTTCTCTCGATAATGATATAATCGTTGCAAAAACTGATTTTCTATTTCCTCCTGTCATTGCTGTCAGATATAAAATAGGATTTGATGACATGAAACGTAACTCTGACAAAAAATAAAAAGTAAAGCAAATAAAAACGTTTTGGGCGACAAATGCTTTTTCACAGCACTAACTGGACAAATACAGGTACTAGGGTGTGAATGAAAATTGTAGGTTGTATTTTTCTTTGTTGTTGTTTGTTAGTTTGGTGCGCAGGACTGAGGCTTGACTGTTAGCTGGATTCAGATTTGGTTTTTGACTACAAGACTGGAGATTCAGGCATTGGCAGACTGGCAGGTATTGGCTTATGGGGAACCAGGAAGTCAGTGGTTTAACTAGAAAGTAAGAGTTTCATATAAAAAAATAAAATAATAATAATAATAAAAGAACAGGATGGAGTTTCTAGGAAGTCAGGGAACAGAAATAGACACAGACAGAAATAAATAGGTAATGATTGCTTGTGTCTACTCAAAAATCCCATAAGAAAAAAGCAGAATGAATAATCAATAATTTGTGGTACTAAAACAGAAACAGATTTAATTTAAGCTGTGACTTTGATAGGAGTGCTTTCTTTTCTTACACCAAAAAACCACTTCAGCACAATAAGGATAAAAAAACTGTTTCCAAGTTGTTATTAAGAGAGTATTGGTATTTAATTTAGCTATTTATAGGGTTGAACCCTTCAAAACTTTGCAGAGAAACAGACTTAAAGGTAAAAATAAATGCAAACTTCCACTGCAGACAGACAGAGCAGGATTCCTGCACTGTTACTTTCCAATGTCCCCTGATGAAGCTCAGCTGTTTTTTGGGAGGTGAAGCGAAGGAGGGACTTGTAGTCAGGCACAGTTATGTGCAACACTCCAGGCCCTATTTTCTGCTCTGGCTCTTAATTGGTAAGACAGTCAGGTAGGATGCCAATTGGCCTCCCTAGAAGAGACTCGATGTGATGTTTCCGCTTGCTCTAAAAAGATGGAGACAAAGTAATGTGTCTGTTGCCCAGTGATTCACACAAGGAGCAATGGGTGCATTTTTAGAGAAGGGAGGGTGAAAGTGCAACAGCGAAGTAAAACAAATATTGGCCTGCTTCTCTCCCTCCCACACAACATTGGTAGCTGGGATTGAATTTAGAAGTTGGTGAGGAGAGCTGCAGAAGGAACGCAAGACAAATTGCTCCAGGTATTTAAGTTAATTTGGTGAAAAAATAATGTTTTATTAAAATATACAACTTTGCATTAGAAAAGTCATCATTATAAAATGTTTTTTCATATCATATTACAATATACCTTAATTTTTTCTGAAAGCATTTATTGAAACCAGAAGCATCTATCAATGAGACAATTTATCTAGTAGAACATGTCATTAAATCTCTTTCATCATAATTTATCACAGAATAAATGATGCATTTTATACGGTAAAGCTTTATGGGGAGCATATTGCATGATACCTTCAGGAGCACCATTGAAAATAACCACATTTTCTTGATTCAAGCTTTGATATAAAGTCATTACAAAAGTCATAATCTTGAAATATAGACACCACAAATGTTCTTAGGATTATCTAGTAGTGGCTGAAATAAATTGATTTACCATAATTTGGTTTGAATGAGACTGTTTTATTTCAATAGCAAAACTGAGATTATTTTACTTATGATTTAGAAATACTAAATAATATGCCGGGCTGAATATGCTTAGCAATGATTTACCAGATTTTACTGGACTGAGTTAAAGTAAACCTAACTGAATTTTAATTAATCTAAACTGAATTAAAATAATCTGAATTGATTAGTTTAATAAATGTGAAGTAAAATTAACTGAATTGACTTAATCTGAACTAAACTTAACTGTGTTAAATTGAACGTAACTGAGCAGCATTGAATTGAATTAAGTTGCCAGGATCTCAATTGAACTGACTAAAGAGAATTGAAGTGGATTATAATAAATTAAATAAAACTGAAGTGAATTAGCCTGAACTGAACCGAAATGAACTGATTTTAAAGGAACTATGAGTCTTACAGCTTGCTGAGTCTCTGTGAATCAAGCAGAGACTGTTTTTAAATTTTTTGTATACTGTATTTTAAAAAATACACACATACACACACACGCTGCAGTGCATTAGTATCAAAATGTTGAAACATGATTGATTATTATTTTTTCTCATGCCTGAATTAAATGAGCAGATTTGAACTGAATTGATGAAATTTTAAATAAACTGTTTCTAAAAGAACTACCCATCTTACTATGTTGATGCCTGGAAGGTTTTTATCTCAATTCACACAGAGATAACTACGGTGAGATAGAGGAAGATCTCCGTCTTTTCCATTTTGTTATGGGTTTCAACTCTGTTCCCCAAACTGTCTTTGTTGAATCTAGTCAGGATAATTGAGGCAGACAGAAAGCCATCCGGGACTCAGAACTGATATTTAGACTTAATGGCTTTCAGAGAATCTGCATCTGCTGCCATCTGCACCCTCGACACATGGCTGGCTGAAGCTACTGCTGCTGAGATAAAGGAATGCATCAGGAGGACGTCTGCCATAGAATCACCTCAGCATTTTTGATTTTTTCTCTCCTGGAAAGTCTGAACAATTTCAGTAAATATTATTTGTCAGAGGCATCAGAAGCATTTGGAGATTGAGGTTAAATTAATCAATAACTGTCCCATAAAAGTCTGCCATTTCAGATCCATGCTTAGGTTAAAGAAATATAGAAATATGGAGGCCTTTTTGCTTGGGATGGAAAGTGATGTATATAACTAAAAGGAAGGTGGGTGTAAAGCATTTACTTGGCACTGTAACTTTTTCTTAGTAGTTAACATTTAACTGATACAAGGAGTTTTGGTAGTTAAATTGAAGGAAACAGATAAATTATTTGCACCAAAGATTGCAAAAAATGGAGGCAGATTCTCTGCAACAGCTCCAGTACACCAGGCTATGTTCAGAAGGTGACGGCTGAGATGGAGGACCGGCGGCCAGTGCTTCAGTCTGTCTGTCTTGCTGCTTGCTTTTCTAACTCCTGCAGGCTGCTATTGTAGCAGCCTCATTAAGTTTTATAGAATCCCTATTATGAGTCTTCAGCTGAGGTTCCAGGGAGTTAATTTAAATTTGGTTTTCTTTCATCAAATGCTTTATGGCTTTGTACAGCTTAAGGCCTGTGGGCTTTCACAGCTAATAATTGCTGCTATAACGATGCTCTGTATGCTATCCAAACAGCCTGACAATCATTCAAACTTGTTTATAACTGGCACATAAGACATGAGTGATTCAATTTAAAAACAACACAACATAAAAGTTGCATATTCTTATATAAATGTAGTTCAGTTTTGTATTTTTAGAAGTCCTGATAGCTTCAGAGAGCACTGAAACAGCATTCAACAGTATTAAATGAGATAATTGGAGGTTAGCAGAGTTCAGTCTTTTATTGTCCCAGTGAGAACAGATACTATCGGACATAAGTTTGCATATTTATGAGAACAAATTTCTTTAGATTCATTCAGTTTTGTTTTATGACATTAAGGTACATCAATTTGTTTCAGAACTGCCTGTCAGAAGTACTTGGATGACATTTATGCACATCAGTTTTAATAGCTCTCTTTTTAAATCCAACACTCTGCTTGAAATGGTGATTATAAAATGACAGGTAGCTTTCTTTCTGGACACATTTTTGCAGTCATCTTTGGATGCCATTTATATTTGACATTTAAAGAAAAATCTTTCACTTTGTTCCCTTGAGGAGAAAGAGACACAAAGAGACGAATGTGGGTTTTTTGCTGCAGAGTAAGAACATATATTTCATATAACCTTCTTATCTAACCAAACCTTGTTGTTCAGTGTATTACATCAATAACAGATGTAATTTAGCTTACTAAATTACTGCGGCAAAATGTTAAAAGGTATTAAAGGGATTTAAATGTGTTGGAGGAAATACATAATTAGTTGCAGAGTGGCCTCAATGTTGCACTATTGACAGGTGCTTCAATCACATATAAAAGGTTTGTTGCTCTGCATGTTGTGACAAACAATACTTCATCAAAATTAAACAACATAAAATAAAGCATAATTGTATCTCCTGGCATTTTTATGCATTCCTACAAATCTCACTCTTTCTTGCCTTGTTAGTATGGTCAAAGGGTTTACTGCTTACATTTCTCTATTAGGTTAGTTCAGCATAATTGGCTAAGCAATGATCCAATCACACAGTGTATACATCAGTCCTCTAGTGAAGGTTCAGAGCTCTTCTTTCTATAGCACTGCTTCATTAAACCTGTGAAAAAATAATGTACAGAGTGACATTATATTAAGTTTTAATAGTCTTTTGTTTTATGTCAAATGAGTGCTGTTTGCTGTCTGTAATTTGTTGAATAAAAACAAATCGACATCTCCCAGGAGTTTGTAAGATTTTGTGACTTGTTTCATAGCTTCAGATTCAGGCAGAATTTAACTCTAGCACCAACATATAGTGACCCAAGTATACACAAGTAACATTTAACCCAAGTTATAAAGTAAAAAGACCACATGCTTTGACTTTTGTTTTAACTTAAATATTTTTGATCAATATAAAACAGAAACTGGATTTTTTGTACAAAAGATATAACTCTACCTTTTTTTTTTACATTGCCTCTAATGGTAATCTTGTCATTCATCTGCTTTATTTTAAAAGAAGAATACAGACGTAAATTTGTTTACTTTTCCCCCAGAGTTTATAGAACCGCTGTTTTGCATCTGGACCTTGAATGAATGGTCAAGAGTCTAATAGACTTTTAATGTTTTTATACGTCTTTGTCTCCAGTGTACTTTCTGATGTTATGTGTGCACATTTACATAATGCACAACTGTTTGTAAGGAATTTTACAGTATATGCATGTATAATGATAGGAAAGGAAGGAGAGCAGGTGTCAGCAATCTCGCCATGCTTTCCCACTTATCCCCTATTCACCCAGGCCGTTTCTATGGAAACGAATGAATGGCTTGCCACATGGATGATTGGTGCCAATTCACCAGTCATTGGTCCCATAATGGACACCCACTCAAGAAAATAATAGTAAATTAACACTAAGAAAAGCTTTTTATGAAATACATTACTGTGTGGATTCTTTCCTCAGTTTTTCTTTGTTTTTTAAAACTTTTATTCAAATACAATAATTTCCTGAATTTTGATAGGTAGTCACCGACTTTTCAAAAAGATGCCAAGTTATTAGTACATTTTTTTAATCTCAGCTCAAAAGTTCAATTATAACAAAATGTATCTTGTTAATATTGACCTTTTGGTCAGTTTATGCTATGTCAGATATTTTATATATATCTGTTCTTTGCCTCTGATAAAAAAAAAGCCACTTCTGTGTAGAGAACAGGGAATTGTAGGTCTACATTTACATTTCTGGAGAAAATCACTGTCCTTACTGTGACAACTGCAAACTGTCAACATATGTGACAATTAGAGTGAAAACTCGAGACACTCCCAGGACTGATAACCATGTAAAGATGTCCATTAGAGCAGAACATGCAATCTCGACGATCCATCAGCAGCACAAAACTTGGACTATAAACAAGTAACCAGCAAAGAAAACCACTCTTATATAAAAAAGAGGAAAACTTAGTACTTCTAAAAAAAAGAATATTAAGTAGGAAATATGAAAATCAATCTCAACAAAGCCTAACAACTATGTGGATTTCATCAGATTGGATTTTTAAATATCTTGTGGTGTGAAAGACTATTGATTTTCTGTGTGAAATATTCATTAGTTCAGAGGTCAATGCTCCTTATATAAGTTCAGAGGTTAATAGCTGCTGAGAATCTATAAACATCCCTATTTTATTGGGCATTTTAATTGAAAACTGTAAAGTGAGGACATGACAACTAAAATCTTTCCTACTTAAAATGTTGACTCTTTATTGAGTCAATAAAGAGTGACTCAATAAAGTCACTCTTTATTGAGTGACTTTATTGACTCTTTATTGAATCAATAAAGACTCAATAAAGAGTCTTTATTGAGTCTTATTGAGTCCTCAGTGACTATGAGGACTATTAACCTCATAGTCACTGGCATCTTTCAGTCTTAAAAGCCATTTCTAAGCCTTTAGGACACCAGTAAACTACGTACAGTGAGAGTCATTATCTACAAATGGAGAAACCATGGACTAGTGACCTTATCTGGGATTTCATAAAAATTAAATATCATGAGGAGGTCAGGTGGTGCACCATGTGTAGTCCTCAACTTGGTCATCCTGAGTTTGATTCTCAGTCTTGGGCCATATCTGCATGTCTTCCCTTTCCTGTCTATTCAAACTCTGAACACTGAACCAACAATTATAACAGCTGCTCCACTGTGCAGCTCGTTAGCAAATAGTTTTAGCTGAAAGGGTGAAAGTGGCATTCTTTCAATTTAGCTCTTTGAATCAGAGCATATTCATGCAGGCAAAACTGCATCCAAGTGCAGTTTGTCTGTTTATTGAGTCAGAAAAAGATTTAAGGTGAATTATTTCCTTAGATATGTTTAGAAGATAAACTATCAATGGTGCAGTTTGTTCGTTTACTTAGTAGAAAGTATTTAGATATGAAAAGAGTAAATCAGTATTGCAGGTTCTCCTAAGTAAATGTGCATGTAGGAAAATAGATGGCTCAAACTGGATTCATGTTTAAAGAAAAAAACAAACAAAAAAATTTAATAATAAATAAAGTTTAAAAAGGATTAGTTTTAAGTGAAAGAACAATCTTGGTGTTTTCCAGTAGCTTCAGTCACATGAACTGATAGGTTGATATATCCCACATAGTTACCAAACAGGAAATATAATAGCAATGTCATAAACTGAAACTGTCTATTCTTGCTTGTTTTTTCCTGAAATGACTGAGTTTCATATTATTCTTTTGATTGATTTGCTTATATATTATTATGTTGATGCAAAATAAAGTTAAACAATAATAAAGGTCTAACCGATTCCTTTCTGCTTGTCTGCATCTCTGTCAGATATTAATGGCATGAAAGTGTTTTGGTCAGACTCAATTTCCCTGCAGAGTAGCTTAGTGTGAGGAAATAAAATAAAATAAAACAGAAACTGATGTTTGGATCTTGAGGCAAAATTTTAAGATTTCCTTTTGGGTGATTCTGGTAGGCTGCTTGTATTTTTTGTTTTTTATAAATATACATCTGGATATCCAGGGTGCTTTGAACTTTTCATACTTTTGGCTTTACATCCAAATGTTTTTTGGGTTGTTTAAAATGATGACTTTTGCTGAATTTAGAAATAGTTCAAGAAACATAAATGTTCATTTGTAGTTGTCTGATTAATGGCAGCACGAATTAAGACTCATTGCAGCCCTATGGCTACGGACGCTGTCCTCATCAAGATCTCTTCCAAAACACGATCACAGATCTGCGTCAGTGGCTGTAAAATTTGTTTCCCTCCGCTGTGGTATCTTTGAGCCGTCCTGAAGAACAGGCGGGCATTTCGTCATCTCAGAGCTTCTAAAAGGACATTTAGTATGAAGAGCAGATGGATTATGACATGGCTCTGTCACGGGTATCTATTTAGCTAACTTGTGATGCAGACCAACCATGACAAGTGCAAAGGTTCCAGTGGCTGTTTTTTTTGGCTGAGCCACCCGCTGAAGGACAACAGAAATGGAGCAGGAATAACCTTGCCTTGAGAAACTACAAGCTTTTGAAGTGCTTTCAAATTATTGTAATAAAACATTTTATTAATATGGATTTGGTAACTGAGCAACTATACCTTGTTTGGGCTAATTATAAATTATATATATATATATATATATATATATATATATATATATATATATATATAACAGACAGAAAGATCATTAATGAGCATCTGAGAGTGCTAAGAAAATACACCAGAGTTTTTAGACTTTTGAAAAATAAATTTCTACAAAATCCTGAAAGATAACTAAAAGTTCAAATGACCAACACTGCTGTTCCACAAAAACAGCTGATAGAAGCAGAATGGAGTCAAAGGGGAACAAACATGTCAGGGTTGGGCATGTTGAAGAACTGGACAGTAGGGAAGTGATGAAGGAAATGAGGCATAAAAGATGAAGACAAGCTGGCTCAGAGCAGGATTAAGGTTGGGAAGGAAAGGAGCCAGTTTAAAAATCATCAAGAGCCAGGCACCGCTGCTGGCTCAACTATTACAGTCTTCATCAGTGAAAGGTTATCATGAACAGTAGTGACAGATCTGCCTACCAGCCTCAAACTGGCCTCCTCTGCACGAAGAAGGAGAAGAGAGGCACTCAAAATAAGGAATAATCTATGCAATGAAGACAAGATGAAGAGACTGAAAAGGCAAAAAAGACCATAAGTGACAGAGTGGAAAGACGCAATGGAAAGAAAGCAGGAAGACGGGAGTAGGGGATTGAAGTGGGAAGATTAGAGAAAGAAAAGAAAGTCAAAGAGTAAGAAACAGCAGAGACCTTAAATAGGCATGGAGAAATGCGTCATGCTGAATCATTGGTCCTGGAGGAAAATCTGTCTTCAAGGAAACTTTGGGGAAAGATGATGGCAGTTTGGCCATCCTACAAACACACAAGACTCATCTGCATGCAGAATCCCCCCTTTTATACTTAAAGTTTGACATTTCAGTTTGACATTGAATGTAACCTGTGGGAACAATATTTCTAGATGGCTCATTTTAATCTAAATTAGCTCCAGCCAGATTTCTGTACTTGACATTCAACCTTTTTGTTAGCAAAAATATGTTTTTTTGTGTGATAATTTTTCCATAATCCATAATCCAACAAGTACTTAGATAGATAAATAGTTTATCCAGTCTAAACACACAGGCGCACACAAAAATAATTAGAATAGTTGCTAGAGTCAATCAAGACTCCAACTGCAGTCAATGGGATTCAAAAATAGACATTATTCTTAAGTGTTATATATTTGTAGTGGTTTATTTGTAGCTAGTTTATGGAAAACGTCTGAGTCCTTTTTATGACACATTATGTTATGTTTCGGGGATTTCAAGGCTAATGGTTACCAACTTTATTCTTTGCCAACTAGCATCTTTAAATGTAGGAATGTAGGTTTACTACTTTGGGGTCTTTTTTGCTGTTTATTTTGTTTGTGTTTTACAACTCAACTTAGTCTGGTTGTGATTCAGCAGCACAAAATGCAAACACTTTTCATTTTTGCCTCAGTCTTAAAATTTTGATCAGGGGTGTGTGTGTGCGTGTGTGTAAAATGCAAGGAGAGCAAATACACTCTCAGTAGCAGCAGCTTGCATGCAAGATATGCCAGAACAACTAACTCTGACAACTGACTGAAGTGTAAGGATTTGAGTGAGATGGACAAATTGTGAAAGTTAAATAACTGGGTCAGAGCATCTCCGAACTTCAGATCTTGTGGGCTGTACCCAGATCAATTTATCAAAACTGGTTTCAGCAGAAAACAGGGTCAGTGATACATGTGGGGAGTGCAGGTTTACCTGTGTGGTCTGGTCTAGCCTATGACTTTACCTCAAATTATTGATAAAGTTCATGTTGTTTCTTAGAATAATGCCAGAATACACAGCTAATCTAAAAATGCTATTCCCAGATGGCTGAATAATGAGTTCAGGATTGGTTTGAGGGATTGACTTACCTTCCAAATTGTCCAGATCTCAGTCCAACTGAGCATGTGTGGGATTTGCAGGACAGACAACTTTGATCCAGGGATCTGCTGGTAACAACCTGATGACAGATTCCATTGCACACCTTTAAGGATCTAGTGGAGTTTTAAAAATCAATTAAAAACTTTGCAGTATTTCTGATTTAAAATCTACATCCAGATCAGTGTTCAGGAAGACATAAACTGACGTAGATTCAGATAAGACTTTATTTATGTCCAGATTCAAATTACGGTCTGTCTTTCAGACGGTCTCTGGTCTGGATGATAAAATGATTTTATAAAACAAGCATGTTTCACTGAAAAGGACTTGGAACCATTAACATATTATTATGAATATTTTGAATTACACATCTGTTCCTCTATATTGTGAATTAGGCTTCTGTTTTAATAGTTTATTTGATGATTGGGATAATATACATAGATTTGTGTCTATGTTTACAAAGTTTGTTCAACAAAATAAACCATGAAACTAAAACTGATTGAAAGGTCTAAAGATTTGGAGATTGAATAGAAACTCAACTAAGTATTTAAGTGTACTTCTGCTGAATACAAAGACTGTAGATGTGAAATAACTTAATTTGCCACTTAATATTGTGATTTGAAAACTCAGATTTGTATTCTGATATTATCTTTGTTGGCTGAGAAAAATGATGGGTGGAAATTTTTCATGCACCTAATAAATTATATTTTTCTTGTATCAACCTATTTATGATTTTTAGACATCTGTTGGTAAGGAAATTTGTGTCGTTATTAAAAAGGTGGTATAAGGTTATATCCAGCGCATAGGTTGATCAGAGGAACATCCTTTCTTCCAGTGAGATGTAATGAAAAATAATCACAGGGAAAGATATTTCCTGACCTTTTGTCACTGAAATCTTCAGCTAGATTACAATATTGGAGCTTGGAGCAATAAGATAATGAACTTTTTTCTTACTTGCTCCTGAAATTGGAGAAGGCTAAAATCACATCTTACGCTCTCTGCTTTGACAGTTTATCAATTCCTTTCTACTTATTTCTGTTGATTGAAATTGGATTGCTGATGTTTGATCTTATTATGAGGAGGGGTGTATTTTCACTTTCATTATGAATAAATCTTAAAATAATTATAGAATGTGAAACAGAAAATCAATTTTATGCATGAAAAAGCCATTTGTGATTTAATGCATTTAAAAAACAGATTATAAAACAATTTGTTCACTGATTTTATAAAAATGCATATATTTTTCCTGTAACTATGTTTTATTCTTTGGATAGCAGAAGTTGTTCATTTAGAAATGAATCAAAGTTTTTTTGTAAATTTTTTAAATTACATAGAAGGTCCATGAAATTTAGAAAAAGATGAACTTATAGTTAAAAACCCACAAAGCACAGCACACAACAGTAGGTCTGCATTCCACAGCACCAATTCTTTTGATATTCAAAAAAGCTATTAAACTGATTAAAAATACTCCATAATGTCTCAGGGTATATGTGATGCAAACTCCTTAATTTAAATGATTTTAATAACAAAAAATGTACAGATTCTCCTGCAAAATTACAAATTAAGTGATGAAATGTTATCACTAGTCTAAAATGAATAAACTGGTACTGCAGACACCTTATTTAAATAGGAATTTAACAAATTAGGATCCGACATCCCATAACACAAATAAAGGCCTAAACAGCTAATAATGTGCTCTACAATTGAGCAATCTCTTTTCTACTAGCTGGGTGAATTTGATAGAAAGTGATGCTCACACTGTGTCCACATAATCTAAAATAGCTTACCACCATATGCACTCACAATAGAGGAGAGGCACTTCATAGATACAGCACAAAGAACAAAACGAATAAGATCGCCTTGGGCGTTGAATTATCGGTCTGAATTAGCCTCCTCCTCTTCTCTCCCCTTATGTTATTTCTGTGCAGCGACTCATGGAATGGTAAACCAAATAATCCACTCGTTGTTGCACGCTGCATCATTAAAAGATAATAGCCTGTCCTTGATGACACGCCATCAGGCATAGGGAATTTGGTTAATATACTTCAAGATCGTTTGTGGATTTACAGACTTTTTTTCCCCATCTACTATGTGTACTAAAAAGTATAACGTGAGATGATAAAGACTGATGTTGGACAATATTTGTCATTCTTCTTCTTAAGAAAGGATTTGAATGTATTTTCAAAATTACCATTATGCTTCATCATTCGAGGAAAGTATAGTAGTTGGCTATAACATCCCATGACACTAATAATGAAACATGTTTGATCATAGGATTTTTTTACAGCTTCTTACAGGAATAAAACAAGGAATTAAAGAAAACACAATCAAGGAAAACAGAAAACAGCAGTATGGTTGAGAGTCTGAAGGAGGAAGACTAGAGGTGGGAAGCAAAATAAGAAAATGGGAGATCAACTCTGAGAAGGCTAGCAAAAAAGAGGAAATAAGGAAATGGACTGAAAGTAAAACGAACTTGTAGAGGAATACAAAGAAAGATGTTTGCTTTGAAGCTATCAGTCCTCTGAAGCAGACGATTAAAAGACATTTCTGGGCACTGCTGAGATTGGCGTCACCTTTGACTCTTTTCTTCAGTCTGCATAACTGCACTAAAATGTTTCTTCAGAAAATTGGTGGGGGGAATAAAATTAATCAGAATCTGCTAAAGTTGAAAAAATCAAAGCGGAGGAGATTAAAATGGATTTAAATAACATACTATATGTTTTATTCTAATTTGGCAAACACCCAACCACTTAGAAGCAGAAAGTTTTTAAATTAGCTTTTCTGATGTTTGCAAAACTAATTCCAGTTGTCCTGAATCAAAACTGAGACTTGTCTGTAACTGTAAAGTCTCTCCACATGTGTTGGCATAGATGGATGCCTCAGCTATTGGCCACTAACAGATCTTATAAAATAAATATAACTTAAACAGTCTTTAATGGGATGGCCAATCATAGCAACACTCTAGGTATGTCTTTGATCAACAACATTATAACATGATGTACAGCTCCCTTTAAGAACTGATGTCCAGCTTTCCAGAACATAAATGTGTTGGGTTTACACGGTGATGCTATCACCACCGTGTAACATCTTATTTCTTACACAAACGGTTGTACCATCACTTCTTGTTGTTTGCCTCTTCTAAAGTGGATGTACAAACCCCAACATTTTCTGCAAGACATAGGTCACCAGAAGGTCAAACATCCTAGACAAAAAGTGCATGCATTCTTTATTTCACCTTTTGTTGTCCTACTATTCCTTACTTTATTATTGTTTCCTGCCATGCAGGTAAACAAGCACTGGGTCATACAATTATGTAAAAACATTTCTATAAATATAAAATCATAAAATTTCACTATTGTTTCAAAAGCGATTGAGACTTTAACAGTGATCCTAAACATACCACCATAGCTATGTTGAGTTGTTTAGGTAAAATCAGTTCAGAGCTAAATCCAATGGACAATTATTGAAAACCAATGATTACACAAGAAATTGAATCATCATTTATTCACAAGAACACATACCAAGTACATATACCAAACCTCAGGCCAAATGTTATTGAAGGAAAAACTCAGTTATGTTTTTCATCGCTGCATCTGCACAGTGACCTTTACAGTTGATGGTGTGGAGCGTGGGGACTGAAGTGGCTCACAGGGAAGTGTTTCCGCCTGCAGCTAAACTTATCGACATGCAAGTTTTTAAGTCTCTTGACTCCAAAGGTGTCCGCTGAGTGAGAGTGACGCTTGAACTTTGTGTAACACAATCATTTCATGATATTTTTTTAACTTCTTCTGGTGAGTTTGAAGGTGTGAACAAGCCCTGATGTTACTTTAGTTCAGATGTGGTGCTGTTGGATCAGTTGTGTTTTAGGCTCCAGTTCCACTGTCCTCTGAATATTATTTGTTGTATTTTTGTGAACAAAGAAAAAACAAAGACTGAGCAGATTTATACATAAAAAATTATGGCAGGGATGATGTGGCTATTGACTGAAATTTATCTTTAAACTGATATTTTATTTGAACCCTCTGGAGATTATAAAATCATAGTTTCTCTTTGCTTCCCTAAATTCCTAGATCTCTTCCAATTCCCCTCATGACATTCATTCACTGCCGTCCTTGGTATGAATAATGTTGTGCTTAGATCTATCTAGGTTTACAGATAAGAATACTTAAGAGGAATAGTTTCTTTATTTCCACAGTTTAACAGGAAGTGTTATAAGTGAACACTGAGGATTCAAAGGTCAAATTAGACTGTTAACCTTAATTACTCCACTCTCTTCAAAATGACCAGGAGGTCATCATTGTGATTAGGAGTTTCATTTTATAATGCTAAGGGATGTTCTTTTACAGATAGCATCTCTCTCATACGTATATAATTTCTTAGGAAGCTACCTAGAGACATGACAAAGGCAGGCTGGTAAAATCATCTCTCAAATTTGGAACTAGTTTTCAAAGTAAAAGCGAGACCAATACATTTAAATGTGCTTTTGTTGCCTTTATCCTCGTTTGTTCAGCTGAACAACCTTTAATTAAATACAAAACCCACAAGATCACTCCAGTCATGTATCAACATAAATGTACTGCAAAATACAAGATGTAGTGGGGTCACAGATTAGCAAGGGCCTGAATCTTCTTCTGCTCTATTTCTTTAAGGGAACAATGATGTGTAACAACCTAATTAAAAAACAAAAACATGAAAAACCATAAAGCTGAGAGTTGATTGTGTAACACCACATCGGAAAATTCCAATTCCTGCTGAGAAAATTGCCCTAAAGCTTGGTGAATGATAACTTGTAACAGCAAAAAGTTGTTTAAATTTGTCCCTAAGCCCGCTGAACATGATTTTGGTGCTCTATATTACAAAATTTTAAATTATGTTTATAAAACCAGACACTTATTAATAAACATGTCTAGAATTTCTTTGATAAAGTGTAAATATTTTTGGCATAAAATATGATTAAAAACTGAAATTTACATATACAATGTGTTTCCTCACACATGATCACCCCTACATGCTGTAAAGTGGTAGCTGTAACTTTTCTTTAAACAAAGGCAGTTGAAATATTGTTTTAATTTATTTTGCATGTGAGAAGAAAGACAGATTGGAATAGGAACATCCTGGCCTGTGTCTGACTAACCAGACTTACAACCAAGTTTTATACAGTCATACCTGCACATACCACAGTAGATGCTGTATTTTCCACCGACACCCACTATGTTTTAGAACTAAAACAGTTCTAAGATCATTTTTTTATACCTTGTGATTGAAGCAAAAACTGATCTACTCTCTTAAACTTTTCTTTCATCTTCAACATTCATCTCAGTAAAATTCAAGGCTGCTCTCTTCACCACAAGGTTTCCACACAGACAAATGAAACTCAGAATTTCTACCATAAACACAAGATTATGTTTCTACTAATCTAGCACTTTTTACATTGTAAATAAATAATGATTAGCTTTTCAGGTAGACATGTTTGAGCAAAATATTACTGTAGCTGCACTTTGGCTGTCATTCCTAATTGCAGCAGTCATTGGTTCAACTTCTGGCCCTGGCTATTTACTGCGTGTCTTGTGCTTCACTTTTAAAAAATGAAAAAACTAACATTTGTCTACTGATGATTTGATACTGACTACTCATAATTACTCCACAGATTCTCTTTTCAAATACAAAAGACATCTTCAGAAGTCCAGGAATCTAACAGTCATAAGTTCTCTTTGGTGTTTTTTTTAATACCTCAGAGCTGATGTGCTAACCCATTGCACCACATTACTCAGTGGGGAAATTGGGAGCACTGTCTTTTTCTGGTCTTTGAATGGCGATGTGACCCAGCTCTATCTAACGCAATGTGCATGCATGTGTTTGTATGGATGGAATATGGTGTGCTGTTGATGCTGAAATGTGCGGTACAGCTTAAATGTTGGAGAAATTCCCGTGCTTTGTTCCCTGCATTGCTGTTTTCTGTGTGAATCTGTGTGTTGCGAAGCCTCCTGCGTTGAAGATTAAGATTTTTCCAAGGTCAGTAGGAAATAAGCAGAAATTACACAGCTGCCAGAATCCATTACAGTAGAATCACAGAGCACAGAGCCTGTCCAATGAGCAAACACCATCCAGTGAATCTGCTAAGTAAGTCCACATGAACGCTGCACATATTCACGAGCATGTACACAGTGTTCCTACACGAATGCACATGATTATGAGACATACAGAGTAAAGTAAAAATGTTCTCACCCGCATGTGTCACGTTGTATCTGTGTGAATGTCATCATTTGTGGTCTTCACACACCGCTGTGTGATTTAATGTAAAGCAGACATATCAAAGAACAAACAGGACCACCCTAGCAAATTACACTGATCCAACCTTGGTTCTTGATGTATGCCTTTCACTCGAAAGTAAAATTAAATTAACTTTAAGCAGGTTTTAAGCAGGTATGAAAATGCAGAGCCTTTGAGATTTGTGCCGTTGAGTCATGCTTCAGCTGAACAGCTGTGTTTGACCTTTTACTCTCTTGGCCATTTTCACACTAATTAAACAGGATAAAGGTAAGAAACCCTGCCTGGATATTTGGAGCAGAGGTTCCTATAGAATTGTTAAAATACTGACTTTAACAAGATTGCTTAACTATTGATTTCTACCATGTGTAATTAACATCTTGGTGATAATGACTGTAGATTGGAGCAATGTGCACCCTTATCAATGTTTTGGATTACTATTTATTTTCTGGCTACTGCAGAGGATGGGGAGGGTGGCAGAGAGGAGGCAGATATTCTGGAGTGTCCCCAGATGTCTCCATTTATGAACCATTAGCTTTGTACTTCTGTAACTCTCTCTTCTGTAACTTTTAAGTCAGTCTTTGATATTCAAAGTCTGCCTTAAACACATTAAAATTATTATTAGTAAATTATGGCATGATTTGTGGTGTTTATAGATATGAAACACTGAAAAGTACAAGGAATCAACTACAAAGCGTAATAGTGGCTATTATTGCTGTCAGTAAGAATCGTTTTATGGATATGGGCAGGCTGGGTTTTGTGGGAGTTACAGCTGTTTGCATGTCAAATCTAAGGTTATTATGTTTACAACATATAATAACATGAAAAAAGTCTTTAAATTATATAGTTTTATATATATTTAAATACAAAAATGTTTTACACTTGGTTTTACATGTAGTTGTTTAAAATGTCATATTTTTAAAATTCCTTTTAGTAGTGTCTCCAGTTGAATCCTGTCTGCACAGGTCTTTCTGGAGTTTGCTTGTACAGTTTTGTTCAAACATTTATATTTGATTAGTTGGTGTTTTCTAAATGAGCTTATGCCTGAGTTGGAGCATAGATGGTGTTTATCTGTGTATTGTGTCCCCACTGAATGTTTAACCAAGAAAAAAAAATCTTGTTTGCAGGAACTTCTAGTTCTAAGGGTGTTTGGTAAATGGCTTGGTAAATCTTACATTTTTTGGAAAGCTGTTAAGGAAAACCAATATCTCTATGGTTTGTCAGCTACACTTACTTTTTATTATTATTAACAATCCTGAGAAACAGACTTTCACAGACACTTCTATATAAAAGATAGGTACCTTTTGACCTAACAATTTCTTGTCCAGCTCTGACCTCTCTCCCCTCATCAGCAACAAGAAAGCTTTATATCACCAAATCAGTCAGATCCTCAACCTCCCCATTTCTATTTCTGTGCCACTCTTTTTATTTGTTGCTGATCCCAAAATCCTTTGACCTGACTTTTGATACAGAAACCCGATAGGTCATAATTCCAACGTGGCAGAAAAGGATCCACTAAAAACACATAGCGTGTATACAAGTAAAACATGTTATTTATGCTACATTGTTTTACTCTTGTTTCTATTGTTTGTTCTTGAGGAGAAATACTTCTTGCATTCAGCATTTAAACACGAGACTTGAATTAATAATTTCTCTTGCATGTCAAAATGCATTTCTGTGGTAGATCAGAGAGTAGAGACACTATTTTTACTGCTGTCTTTCACCTTTTCAGCAAAGGACAGAATGTACAATAATTTTACCTGAAGGTGAAGCCTCTTCAGGCAGGTAGTTTGGAATTTGCTGCCCCCTACTGAAAAATAACCTCATGTGTCAGATCATCTTTGAAGCTTTTTGTGAAGGTTTTTTACACCAAAGAAGCAAAAAAATTTGACTGATGAGCCAAGAAGGCATATATTAAATGTTCTTTATTACATTGTCAGCCAATGTTTGAAACCTTCATGTAAAGGATGATTAAAACATAATATTGATCTAAAATGAATAAAATTAGCATAGCACATTGTAGTGCACTGTGGATCTAATAAAGGGGTGTAATGCCACACAGGAACAGGATTATTTTTTTTTGCACATTCATTCTTCTTCCTCATTCTATTTTTAACGACTAGGGCGAAAACATGGGCTTGCTAAGATCTTTGGGCAAGAGTGACTTTTGGCCGCTGCATGTTGAATTTTTCTGTGGCAGCTTTGTCCTGAAGCGCTGCCCCAGAACACTGTGCATGACTCAACTAATCTGCTCTGCATAAGAATAATGAGAGCAAGAAAGCTCCATCTCTGCAGTCTCTAGTTATAGGCCTTTCTGTCTGATCTCTAACATCTCCAACCTTCATCTAGACTGTAAAATTGTATCTGTTATTACAGCATCATTGCTGTGGAAATGTCATGGAATGTGTCTAGCTGTCTTTCATCTTATCTGCTTTCTTCTTTCTTTCTGTTTTGCTCCCCTAGTGTCATTAAAGCACATTATTCACTCTCCTTCATGCATAAGAACATGTGTTTGTGTGTCAGTCTATCGTAATCAGCCTATTTGTGGAAGATTACAAGTTGAAACCGACCCTTTGGATTCCCTAAATATGAAGCTTTGGAGAGATACTTATTATTTTTTTCTGTTTGGTGTTTTGTTTTCAATGTCTACCTGTTTAAATTTTATTTCTGTATCTTGTAACTTAATTGAACTGTTCTCATAATGAATGCAACCGATTGCAAAGTTTTCTGTTAATTGGCAAAAGGACAATAATACTGTGAGAAAGACCCGGACTTGGAGAGAAAACTTTGACAGAGATAAAAAGTAAATGAAGAAGATTTTAAGAAATGCGCTCAACTTCACTTTCCCTCTTATTCTGCTTTCTATCAGATGTGAGCACACGTCTTAAAATTGCACAAAATCCTGATTTAATATGACAAATATCCTGTAAAATTCAAAGCAAATACATTGAGAAGTCAAAAAAAGGCTAGTTGATATTGTAATTGTTAGGTCCTCATGCACATCAGAAAGGGAAAGTGTTCTGTGTCCTAAATAAATGTCATTTTTGCTTATTAGCAACTGCAAAAAAACCTTGTGTCAAGATGCCGGTTGGAGTTTTTAAGTGAGTGTCATGGTCCAAAGTGATTTCTTCTCTGAGGTGAACTTGCTGGCATACTTTGTAAGTAAGCTACAGCTAAAGGTCACAAACATATAGACATTATCCTTCTGGATTTACAGAAGGATAATGTGATTGATGGTTCCATCAATCAAGCCAAGTCAACCAGGCCTGAAGCAGCCAAACAACTACACCATCATATGACCACAAACAAAATGATACATAGATGGGATGTTTTGTTTCTGAAATGGCATGCTAGCTTTATGCTACATGTGAGAGGATGTACACCTTCCGCTCGTGCCTCACCGGTAAGAAGAGTGTTGTCCCCAGAGTTTTCCGTTATGTTTTCTGGGGAAAATATGAAAAAACAATCAATTGTGAGGTTTTTCTTTTTTTGTCAGCAGTAATTTCTGCCTTATATTTCCCCACATTGTTTCCTTTGCTTGGCAGAAAGTTCCATTTTGGCCTCATCTGTCCCCTACATGGATTGTGGGAGACTGAATTAGGACTTCTTGTGGTTTTCTGAAAACAATGGCTTTTTTCTTGCTGCTTTTCCATTAAGACCATATGTGCAGAGTGCAAATAGTTGTCCAGTCCAAAATTACCAAAGGCTTTTTGGCTGCTTCTGTGTTTGCCAGTGTAGGTGGGTGAATTATTCTTGATAGGTCTTCATTTGTGGTGCAATCTTTCTTTTTTTGGATAATGGGTTCAACTGTGGTTTAGGGGATGTTCAAAGTGTGGAATATAATCAAATCATGCTTTAAAGCTTTCCACAGTTTTATACCCTACCTGCCTGACGTGTTCTTTGTTTTATTTAAGCTTCTTGGTTATCAATGTTTTCTAACCAAACAGTTCAATTTATTCTGAGATTAAGTTACACAGAGGTGGTCTCTGTTTACTAATTGGGCTAGTTTTGAAATGATCTGGTCGAAGTGGATTTTATTCAGGGGTGTAACATTAAAAGAAAGAAAAGTTGAATACAAGTGGACATCATTCTTTTTCAGATTTTTGTTGTAGAGAAAAACAATCAAAACAAGGCATCCATTTTGTACCATCTCATAATTGCATACAGCTTTATGTTAGTGTATGATATAAAATTCTAATTAAAGATATATTTAAGTTTTTGTTTGTAGTTGGAATCAATCCAAGATATAAATGCTTTTCCAAGGCAGTTCAGTTTTTTACTAGGCACAAAGTCTCTTAGAAGAACAATTTTAGCTTCAATGCCAATGACAGCTGATCAACACTGTAATTATTTTCTAAATCCCTACTTCCCTTCACAATTTTTGCTCAGCTTTGAACACTGTCACATTCCTAATCACTACACTAACAGGGAGGAAAATGAAGGCTACTTGTGATTTTTCTTGCAGCAGTTTCCATCACGTTTCTCAGTCTGCTTATCTTTTGGGGAGGGGATCCGTTTGAGCTCCTTATTGGACCCCGTATTTTCAGCACTTGAGAGAAACAGATTTACAGTTTAAAAAGCAATGTGGAGACATTCAAAATTATTTTTATTTAAATGCAATTTCCTTTGATGATACACCCAGAAAGGTCACAATGTGTTCGTAGAAGTTATAAAACCACAATGTGACAACAACAAAATATGTCCAACATATTGTGTGTTGGATCAGCTGCAGATGGCAACTCCAGATAAACTAAACTAATGCCTTTTTCTCAAGAGCTAAGGTGACGTGCAGGCATAACTGCAGACACTGCTTCACTTAAATACTACATACATCTTATGCACCCAAAAGAACAATGATAAATTCATGACCATATTTTGATTCCAAACTTTGCTGCTTTGGATTCCATAAAATCTTGTTTCTAGCAATAAAAAATTCCCTCAAACTGAATTGACAATGACAAATCAGTCATTGTCGGTTTTTGTCCCATCTCTCAAAAGCAAAAGTCTAAACAATAGAAATAGTCAGTAGAAGTGTTGATATGAACATTATTTTTGTAAACTCCTCTCTCATCAACAAGGTCATCTTTTTAGAAACATTAGCTTTGTAAAAGCAGTAGCATCAGATTTTATGAAAAAGTCAGGATTTGGTGTTTTGAGACCAGAAAAAAGTAATTGAGAGAAAACAATAATCTGTCAATAACATCAAAAATACTTTCTTAATCCTAAAGGGAAGTTAAATATTGTTGTGACACATATTATTCAAGGTTATTCAAAGAGTTATTGTAGATGCTAATGTCTGTGGGCAGAAAGAATCTCCTGTAGCAGTCTGTATTACTGCAGTTCTGAAGAAGCCTCTGACTGAAACCAATCTGCTGTTGTCAAGCAATCTCATGAAGAAGATGCTCAGGCTTATGTGTAATTTCATAGCTTTTATAAATAATCCTTCTTTGCATTTGATTCTGCAGATTTTCCACATTTGTACACAGAACAGAACCACAAAGAAAGAGAAGAGATATCGCAAACATTGAAGGACCGAATCTTCCACAAGAAGTACAATCAGCTCTGTCCCTTCCAGATTTTAGTTGAACTGTAAACAAAACTCATGAAGGCGAGTGGCTGACATTTTAACATACAAAAACAGTTATGAAACAAAGTCCTTTTGACAATTTTGACATTTGCAAGAGACTTTGATTTGAGCACATAATCAAAATCCAGAGAATCCTAAAAGGTAGCTGAGACTGCAGCATTTCTTGTTGCTTAATAATAAATTAATAACATCCATCTATGCACGTATAAGATAACCAACAGAGACTTACCTGAAACTACTTGTTATAAAGTTCATTAAGAACAAAAGATTAGAATGCTAGTCAGGAAGACTTCTAACTTCAAACTTTTTTCCCAAAGATAAATTCCCAAAATACCAGTGGAAACATGTAAATAGATGGTCAGCAATTATAAGAAGAGTTTTATGGCGCTAGCATCGTAGGGAAGGGTATAAATTATTTTTGATGTGCCATTTTTCTCAATAAAATGTAAAAAAAAATATTTTGTCTAAAATTGATAATCCTTTTATATTTATTTTTGAAAAATACTTAATTTGCTTAGAAAAATAAACATCTTGGTTGAATAAAAATTCATTTAAATCAAATAGTTATGGACTTAAGTCTACATGCCAAAATGGGTCTCATGTCCTACCAACACAAATGTTGACATGCTAAATGCTCCTGGAACATTTTGGCAACAAACAATAATCATGTAAATAATGACAATTTAAAACATTGAAAAACAGTTTTTGTACACTGTTCAGTAAGGCAGATGATCTGTGATGCTGTGGGCTTTTTTATCCAAAAGCCCAGGAGCCTTGCCAGAGTGCAGGACAATTATTCTCCTTGAAATATCAGAGAACATTTTAAGTAAAAATATTTCAGAATACTGAACAGTAGTCATCACGGGCTCACAGAAACAGACAAAAACTCATATTTTATTAAAGTTTTTTTTTTGATTGTTAGATTTTTTTGCCTTACAGTTATCTAAAACAGATTTTGGATAACACTGAAAAAAAGTAGTCAAAGACAAATAAAAAGCAGCAATCAGGAATCAATTTTTTTCATATTTATTTTTAAAAATGAGTAAGCAGACAGTTTGTGTGTCCAATGAATACCAAAAGGTGTAGAACAGTGCTGAACAGTATTTAACCCTTTTTTAATATATCTCTATTACAGATTCTTTTGAGCATATCAAAAGTTGAAATATTGTCTTTCTATTACAGCAATTCATTTTAAACACTTTTCAACAGACAGGAAGTAAACCAATGACTACAGCAGTGTGATCAGTGTTAAACAGCATGCTAGGATTTTGGATGCACACATCTAATACCTTACAGAAACATGAGTGAAGAGGCGATAACGTTAAAATGTACCAGCACCTAGAGGGCTGATTAGTTGCTAGGGAGAATGTGACTGCTAAGAGGAGGCGCTTCAAACATTTAACACTTCCTCTGCTTCTTTTATGTTCTTCTCGATCACAAACTTCCTCCTCTTGAAAACTCCTGAATTCTTCACCTACGTTTTTGCCTCCCCCTAAACATTATGAGAATTTGCTTTAATTTTCCTCAGATGCTCTCCTCTGGTAGCATTTTCATCAGAAAGCACAAGAAAGACAGAAAGTGAAAGAAATTTAAGTGCGTGTAGGACATTTGATTGATTTAAACAATGAGACCAGCTCATTGTCACCCACCACAGATCATTGCTTTCACCTTCACTGTGGCTCAGACAGAAACAAAAAATAAACCATGAGGTTCTCTGTTTCAAACAAAAGGTCAGAGAATTGCAACAGAATCAATAGAAATAATATTGCTGAGGCATAAATGTGTAATAAAATGCAGAGTATTATATTTCATTCATACGAGACTGGTGTAATTATTCAAGCCAGCCATGCGATGAAAGGGAGCGGAAAATAAGCAGAATAAATGAAAAAAGAAAACACTGAAAGAGGCAGAAAGGAAGAGGCAGGGGCTGAAAAGGGAGAACAGTGAAAAAAAAAGAGCAAAAAGATATGAGGAGACTGAAAATAAAGGGGACAGATGAGGTCTGAAATGCTCATGTGATGCGTGTCCATCCTCTTCTCTACAGGCAGAGCAGGAAATAAAAATGCAGGATTGAAGGCATATCTATCTGTCAGTCTCTGTTAGTCTCAGCATAATTACTGTGAAACGACAGATATCTATGACTTTAAGGACGATGGCTAGAGGAGAAAGAGGTGTGTTTCTGACTCAGCCTGCGAGTCACAAACATCTATTTGTAGCCATGTGAACAAATGTAGTGTAAACCTCAAAATAAAAGATTTTTAAACCAAGGAAATTGTTTTTGTCTTTCTGTAATACTGTAACGCTCTAAATGGATATTTATGTAGAAATTTAGTTTCTTCTTTGTTTTCATGCTGGTCTACAACACCTAAAGTTTTAAAAATATCCTCACAGTCTTAGATCTTATATTTCAATGGTAAATTACAACTTACAGGGGTATGGTGCCCCCCTCATGTAGCTTGAGCATGAATATGCATTCAGAATGCCCCTCCAGCTGCTACATCTCAGTCTCATTTGGGTGCCTTTTACCTAATAGGATCTCAGCAATTTGCCAATGATTGTAGAGAGCAAGCCTTATAGAACATGCTGTTATCGTCCTAAAGGCACAGACACAAGTGAGACCATTACTGACAAGTTACCAGGACAGGATTTCACCATTTAGCACACAAAATCAACACGTCTTTAAATATTAATGGCTAAAAGTGAGGAAACAGCTGCTTAAGCTTGAAAGTTAAGACAATAATTGTGTTATTTAAAAGCTGTGCAAAACAGAAGCAGACTACATATGAGCATCGACATTTTTAGACTCGTTTCTTTACAAAACAAAAACAGCACTCTGAGTCGTTTGTTTCCATTTTTTGTCTTGTGTGGTGGCCTGTAATGCTGTGACGGTTTTCATTTTTATTTGACTGGTCCTTTAAGACAGCTGGCAGCTCGGTCAGTCACCGGGTTAATTAGAAATGCGTCTCCTTCTCTGAGATGGTGGATATTTTGCCATCTGCTTTAAGTTTGGCATCATTGACAGCGTAAGGACTGAGGGCAGCAAGTTTGCCTCTCATTTTTAGGTCAGGGCTGGGAGTGGTCAGCTTCTTCATTCTCTGCAAAGAATCAGAAAAAAAGAATACGTAGATGTGTTAATTTTATACGCCACAATGATCACGGCATAAAGTGTTGCTCTGATGGAAGTTACAAATATATAGGAGTTCCTCTGGACTTTTAGGGTATTTTTAGGGTTTTCACACCCAGCTTAACAACATGGCAGCTTTTGAACTTTACTCCAAGAATACCCATGTTTGGCTCACAGATGCTGCAGAAGTGTGGAAGTCTACTGAGCTAATATCAACGATTACTCTCAATAGACTTGGTTTGATTACGGACCAAAATTGCAACATTTATTTACCGTAATAACATTTTTTGCTGGTGTGGTTTGCTTTCACTCTGGAATGTGTGAAACAATCCAGAGTAATTGAAAAACTTGTAATCCCCCTTCGCCTGTGGTGGCGCTGCACAAGGAACTACTGAAGAAAATGACACAAAAACCTCAGAAGAAGATGGAGTAAAATGGAGTCGTTTCAGATTTTAGAGGATGTAGGACTTCTCTTTAGTCTTTAGTAAAAGACCACAAGCCATTTCTCTCTCTTGCATTATATTCTTCCATTTGTTTTGGTTGTATTTACCCAGAATTCCCTGCATTCTAGTCCACTTCCTGCTTTTGGAAGGATCTCGGGTCTGCATGGCATCGACATGCATGTGCAACCGAACTGAGACTATAGGTTTTTAGTTGGATCAGAGTTTGCTTTTTTGGTCCATGTTGGAGTTGAATTATATATTCACCTCCCCAAGCAAACCAGACTTTCAAGGCAAACACACTAAAATTCAATTAAAGAGGACTAAATGGGACTGGTGTGAATACACCCTTAAAGTGCTTTGATTATATTAGATTACAGTACCTATTTCATTTTGAAAGAACAACAGGTTTAGCTGTTATTCCGACACAAATTTATATACTTATTAAGAAAAGCACCTTGTGAAAAAGTTTTAAATTTCTATGACATAGTCAATGTATTGGAAGCCACCTAGATAAGGCAAATATCTACAAATTTGTCTTAATAAATTAATCTTTTACTGTAGTAGCAAGATTTTCCACATAAGAAAATAAGAAAAATCCATCCCCTTTTAGAGCACATTTATTCAGGATGGAAGAATTTTACTTATTTGATTTTTTAAGTTGAACAGATCTTCCAGGGATATCTCCTACAGTGTAAATATGACATGAAACAAAAATCCACTGTAAGTCACTGACTACTAAACTAGAAGAAAATCCAAGTACGTTTTGCCTATGCTCAATGAGCAGTAGGTTAGTAGATAGGTAACAAAAAATTCACCAAAGCTCATAGTCAGAGTACAGTATCATCAAGTCTCCAAAAGAGTCATTAGACCCCATCTACATACCAACCAGCTGTTCAGAATAATCTGCCAAAAACATTTTGGAAGATTATTTTGATGCTCTAACATCAGTCTATCAAAACAATCTTAGTCCTCTGACTAATCTCCTATGAAAACCCAAATGTGTTCAAAGAGTTGAAGATTGTACTATAGAGGACATATAACAATGGACAACTCTAAAGAGATTGTTAAAAAATAAACTATCATGGATCCCTTATCTCCAGCCTTATAGTGTGAGATGTTTCAGGAAAAAGCAAAGTCCATTGGCCGTAAAAGGTTTTATGAAGTATCAACAGCATGTGTAACAACAGCAGTGCTATAAGTGATTTTATTATAAACAGTCACTGCAATAAAATATTATTTCATTTTAGGGGTTTTACACATCTCAATCAGTGGTGCCAATAAATAGGGTCAACGTGACAAATGTAATAATAATTAAGGACAACAGTGATTGTCCTTTCTTGTTAAGATTTCTTTACCTCAGAAAAGGTCCCAGGAGTTTTCCAGATCATCCAGATAATGCCCAGTGGGATACACACCATGGAGGACATAGCCATGAACCAGCCGATTCCGTAGCCCCAATCAGGATAGGTGTACACGTTGTTGTACTTCAAAGGCTTGTATTTAATCAGGAAGAACAGGAAAATTCCCTGCATCAAAAAGAAACACATTGTTTGCAAATCATGGTGAAAACATGGTTTTAAATAACAAGGAACTACCTTCTGGGTTTATATACTTTTAATGTAATAGCACACGTGGTTCTTGGTTAGTCACTGGTGGATTTGGTTATAGATTAATAGGAGACAAGCAGAAAAAAGATATCAGACTATTGATAATAATAGACAAAATGCAAACTGTTTAAATATTTTTAATCATTCTTTTGGAAGCTACTGGTGTATTTATTTTTTTTAAAATTTGATTATTATTTTTATTTTAAAAATAACTGTATGCCTTTTGAAACTAATACTCCATGCAAACCAAGCTATGAAAAAACAAATCTAAGTCATTTGAATTAGTTTGTCGCTTGCCACTTGTGTGCTCATCTATGTGTTGTCTGCTCTTATTCATGCGCTTACTCACAGCACAGATGCCCGGGGTCAGGATCATCCAGCACCATTTGATCAAGACGAAAGGTTTGTATCCAATCATGTCCTCAATATTTAGGTAGAATCTGTCGCCTCCTGCAAGAAAACAAGTTTCACTCGGGAGATTCTGCATGCATCATCAAAATAACAACATGACTGATGCCTGTTGACAGCTCAAAAGTTGTGTAAGGCTACATTTCTGACTTGATGTGAACAAAATGTTTTTTGAAAGTTAACATCAAGAGAGCCAGAGGCGTTTTGTGTAACAGCAGACTATTTAGCTGAATTTTTGTCATGAATTATACAAGCCAACAACAATGTTCATGTACCAAAGAATTTCTACATGCATACTTTCTTTTTAGTCATTACTTAATGTCTATACAGTAGTCGACACACTTTAAGAACAAGTCAAAATACAAATGTGTATTTTTCTTACATCCTAATAACCTGATTTGTAATTTTATCATAATAAATGAATGCTGCATGCGTTTCTGTGCATTCTCCAGCAGAGGGCAGAAAAACAATATTCTTCCAGTAAGGAGAGTGAAACTTGCTTTGCTCAAGTCTGTAACAACCATCAAAAACCCAAACTCGACAACATGAGTCAGTGGTAATACAAATAAAAAACTATGTATTATGTAAACTATGTATTTCAGCTTTAAAATCTCATCTTACCATACACCCAGCCGATACATATGGACTCAAATATGGCCACAAACAGCAAACACATCCCGCTGGCTGCATATGCATCAAACAGCTGGAAGACGTACATTCCTCCCTAATGGAAGGAGACAGGTGTCAGCTTTTCACATGAACATCAGCTAGGTGAAACACATAAAGGGATTCAGAGGCTTCTGAGGACATAGCTTTAGACTAAACATATTTATACTTTATACTGGTTTAACATCTGTAGGGTCAGCGTCTACAGATGTTAAAGTTAGTCCACAAAAGAAAAATTGTGATCAATTTCAAGCCTAACCTGCTTTTATTTAAAACAACAAAGCAACACTATTCATACTGCTGCTAAATTGTATAATAATTTGTATAATAATTATTATAATTTTATAAGGCCATATATAACATTTATTGATTGTTATTTTATGCTTGAAACCAAGATACTTTTACTAAATAAGAAAATAAACATTTTAAATGCAATAATCCAGCATTTCTTAAGTGAAGAATAAGTGTATATATATATATATATATATATATATATATATATATATATATATATATATATATATATATATATATATATATATATATATATATATATATATTGCAGCAGTTTTATCATAATCATTGCTTTGAATATGTTGTTTTCACTTCAGCCATAGAAAACAATGTGCTCTACCAGTATTTTCTCTGGCATCTTTTTGCAAAGCGTGTAAATCATAGCAATTGTGTGAAAACCTTCTGTGCTTTGAGACAGAAATATATTAAAACATTGATTTATGACTTATATCTACCATCACAGAGAGCTACACTCCTGGAAACCCTTTGACCTCTATCAGATTTTACACCTGGTTTCTTGTAATACTTTACTTACAGTAGGTTCATGGAAGCTGCGGAGAACGAATTGTCTAAAGAGTGGAGGTATTAATAAAAAGGTCAGACTTCTTAAACCTGCAGCTCCATAACACCAAACACAGAAAACATACTAAACTTTAACATTGTATTGAATTCCTGAGTTTCCTGGCTGAAATGGATCAACAACTAAGAAATAAGCTTATGTTGAGATTGCCTTAAATTATTTTTTAGAATATGCACTTCTATCTATCTATCTATCTATCTATCTATCTATCTATCTATCTATCTATCTATCTATCTATCTATCTATCTATCTATCTATCTATCTATCTATCTATCTATCTATCTATATTTTTCTCTCTCTCTCTATGGTAACCTGTTTTGACATGGTTTACTTGGTTGAATGAAAAGAATTTAAAATCTAAATCTGAATCAATTTGAGCTTGACTATGTAAAGATTGCACAAAGAGGTATCTTAACAAATCTTACCTGTGAATGATGATGATATTGAAGATGATGATGATAATGATGATGATGATGATGATGATGATACAGATTATGATTATAATGTTGATAGTGCACATATTTTACAATAAATATCACAACCAAAAAAAACACAGAAAAAACAACAAGATCCAAACAAAAACTTAAAATTTAGTATCAGACAAGTTCTACTGATGCACCCATCATGTGATGTAACTTTATAAAAAAGGAAATGAAACAGAAAAGAAAGGCAGGTATGTAAAACAATGGCTCACTGTAAAATAATTTTTGAGGTTAACTTTAAACTCTAGAGTTTTTAAGGTTTAAAAAGTTTAAGCTGATAACTACTCTAAAGATACCAGTAAGAAATATATTGGTGTCTTACCTCTGTACACATGATGAGTCCTATGAGGAAAGAGACTATGGACATGCAGAGAATCAGCAGCTCTCTGCGGTAACCCTTTCTGAAGGTCTCTGGGTACATGTCCACAACAGCTGTCACTAAACTCTCCACACACACAAACTGAAAAACAAGCAAATCAACAAATACAATCACAGACACAGTTGATTTAACTCACAGTTTATTTTGTGGCACAATATATATTGTGTTAAGTATATAATAATGTAAGGGCATTAATAAGTAATACCATAAAAACACGTTCTTTCATTAAATATAATTTGAATTTAAAACTGACATCAGTTAATTAAATTAAAATGGAAAAGGAGAAACAATTTGCCTCCAGGCTTTCAACGTTTATTTTCTCCAGTCAGATGGAGCCACCAGTTATTGATGCTCCTCCCTAAAAGCCTAATTATACTGAAAAAAGATTCATGATGTCAAAATTAGCCTGAAAGTTTGGCAGACGTGGCAGCATTGTTTTTCCTCAGAGTTCAAGTTTTAAACTACGTATAATAATCTCTATGATTATTATCACAGTTTAAGACAATGTCTAATAATCTCGACGATTATTATACATTGTCTTATTTGTTTAAATATTTATTCTCACCTGACTGTCCAAGCCAAGGAAGATTAGCATCATGAAGAAGAGACAAGCCCAAAGTGGAGACAGAGGCATCATAGTCACAGCTTTGGGGTACGCAATGAAAGCAAGACCAGGACCTGAAAGAAAAAAAAGATCAAAAAATAATTCACTGTTACTTGGTTTCAGGACACGATGAAAGTTTTGCTTATGTTTTGTTTCTTTTGTATTTGATTTTGTTTGTAGGTTTGACAGCCTTTCTCACTTTTGATTGAGACATTGGAGTTCGATGTCATTTACCATGACTTTACTGCATTCATTTATCCATTCTGCATCTATTTTTTACTTTAAATTTGAGTATCAATTGACTGTCAATGCTCACTGAGTGTGCCTCTGACTATTATTTAATAAATTAACCAAAAAACAAGCCATCAGCTGAAACATCTGGGAAGTTGAATCTTTATTAGTGGGATTTTGCATTAGGCACTGTTGACATTCAAATCCTATGATTGAGAGTGAAAGGGAGACACTGAAGAGAGAAGCAATTGGAGGACACGGGAGTGGGGTGGGGTGGGGGGGTGCTTATGCCACCCCCCACAAGTTGCTGCCCTGGGCTTTTGCCCATGTTGCCCATATGAGAAACCACAACTGATTCCTTCTATGACCTCAGGAAATTAAGGGTGTCTTCACATCTGAAAGTCCGGTAGACAGTTCCTTTAGTGACCAAAGTTTCAACATTAGTTACATTTTCGGCTGGTGCAGTTTGCTTTCACACTGCGCTGTGAAACGAACCAAGCCCTTTGAGCAACTTGTTTCCCCTCTCTCCTGTTGTGGCACTGCACCAAGAATGACTTAAGTTAGTGACACAAAAGCATCAGAAGATATGAAGTCAAATTCTTTTTTCCCAAAATGTAAACAAAAATTGAGTGGCATCAGATTTTAGAGGTTGTAGGATTTCTCTTTTGTGTTTAGCAAACGATCATGAGCCATTTCTCCAGCTAGCGCTAGAGTCCCACATATGCTTTGGTTGTATTTACCCAGCATGCACTGTGCAGTAGTCTGTTTGCTGTTTTTGGTGTAGTCTGTGGTCTGTTTAGTGTTCACATATGCATTCAAATCCCGTCAGCGTTCATTTCAACCAAACTGAGACAGACCAGAATTTGCTTTTTTGGCTCGCATCAGGGCTCAATTACACATTCACCCCACCTCATATGAACCAGATTTTCTAGGCACTTAAGATTAAAGTGGACAAACAGGCCTGGTGTAAATGCACCCTAAGTCAGAAGTGCATAATGTGTCTCCTTTTAAAAGCCTAATTCATTGGTTGAGTGACAGAAATAGGAGGATCAACATTATGTTGTTTGGGAATTATTTTCTGACAGTTCTGTAAATAAAGTATCTGAAGCATTAAGTTCATTCTAGATGTATTTTAAGACAAACATTTCAATTCTTCTCTGCTCTGTCACATTCTCTAAATTATTCATGATGAGTTGAATAAACCATAAAGCAGCATTTTAAACACTTAAGTGAGGAGTAGTGAGTTATATAACCATGGAAGAGTTAATCTAGTTTAGCACAATATCATATGTGGGCATCAAGACTCACTTTGAGGTTTAACCATATCTACAGATTCGCATCATTTTTCTGAAAGTTTGTTATCCTGTTGTTATTTTGAAGCATTATATTACTTTATGTTCTCTCACCAGATTCAGCCACAGCCTCGATGGGAACATTTTGTTCATAGGCCATGAAACCCAAAACAGAGAAGATGGCGAAACCTGCCACAAAGCTGGTACCGCTGTTCAGACAGCACAGCATGATGCAATCCCTGAGGAGTAGGGAAAAGACAGACAGAAGAGGTGATAAAACAATTAGCAAAATAAGTACACATTTTTTTCCATTCAGTCCCTTTTACTCTATATTATTACCTGTAGCAGTTGTTGTTATAGGAATTGTAACTTCCAAGAGCAGTGAGACAGCCCAGGCAGATGGCATAGGAGAAGAAAATTTGGGTTCCTGCGTCCACCCACACCTATTAGTAATATCAAAGGTAAAGAAACAGCATAAATGTAAAATGAACACATTGAGAAGTGTTTCACTCGGGTAAAAATATAGTCCTCTTAACACCTGATGCCTAATACAGAGAGATATAAATCCACCTGGAATTCTGCAAAAATGCTAGACATAACTGAGGAAAATAATAAATAGGAAAAATAGCTAGGTACACCTGCAGTATACAAGAAAGAATCAAATAATTTATTGCTGAGTCTAAAAATTGATTATAGAATCAACCCTCAAGCTTCTCTGATTTCAATATTGTACATTAATCTACCCAAATGACAGGTGCAATCTGAAAGACAGTGAGGATAAATTCAAGACCAATATATAATCTGCAAACACAGATTATATATTCTGCTTGGAGAGAATGAAGGGAGGAGGCTAAGAGGGTTGGATACACCTCTTTATTCACATTTTTTTGGTTCTATAACAAACATATCGTTCTATTGCTCTTAACCTATTTATATTGAAAGTCCAAGTTTTCACCATCAGAATTAAAACTTCATATGATATTCTACTTTACATTCTAGATTCTGCATCCACCTTGTACAGCAGATGCATCCTCCAGACATGCAATGAGTCAAAACATAACCATTCAAGTCCAGCACTCAAAAGAAAGAACATTACATTTATGACACTGCAAACTTTTCTCTCAGCTTTGTATATGAAAGTGTTATTGATATCATATAATGTTTGCTACAGATACCACAGATCAAGATTTTTATATAGAAGAGCTTTGATGTGAATTTAGCAACAATATAATGGAGAAGAGGAAAGAAGCAAGCACATGTAAATAAGTAGCCATAGACCAGACTGCAAATAGTACGAAATGATCAACAATATTCTCAAGTAACGTTTAATATGATTCACAGTGATTTAACAACTTATTTTAAATAACTTTTATTTACTAAAAAATTAATATGAATTTGGTTATATTGGAACAGTATATTTAGCTCAGAGCGCTGAACAATGAAGCGATTAATTCAGTTTTAATAGGTGTGACCTGCCACAATTATGTCACGTCTTGTCTGAATATAAACAGCATAACAGATTTAAACTTTCAGAATCCACTGCTTTCATTACCTGTTATTTTACTAGTCTATTGCATAGTTTAATGACAACAATATTAAAGTTCCTCAGGACACAAAGGACAACCACGTTTCTTTCTATGATCTATTTATAAATTATTAAACTACAAAATTAAAACCTTATTGTATTACTCCCTAAGAAAAGATTTTAATTAAATAGTTTCTAGAAATATTTGACAGCTCTTTTACCCTTCCTTTTTGTCGCAGCAGTGACTATACTGAAATATTTTTTTTCTTTCTTTTTAATGGACACATGAATCATGGATTAAGATTCTGAAGGAAGTCAAAATCTTTCAGTGGCTAAAAATACACAAGTCACTTAATTATAATCCTCTTCCATTGTTCTCTATGGGGAGCCTGAAGTTGAAGAGCAACAGTGAAAGCTTAATATTGTATTAAATATGTTTCATATCTGGATGAAATCTTACTATGTAAAGCTAAGTGGATGATGGAGGAATAGAATGTTTTTGTTAAGACTTTAAAATGTTATTTTGACATGTCTTTATTGCCCAATTCCATCGTAAAAGTAAAAAAGAAAAAAGAAATTAACTTTTTGATAATAAGTTTTATTTTGGCTAAAATAAAAGTAAATGTTGTCTTAATAAAATGTAACTGACCACCTGAAGTGAGCAGGAGATGAAAAATCATTTTTGGAGAATGAAAAGTCAAAATCAAAGGCTGGTTCACGCACCAACAACTAATTTTGAATTTGGTAAATTGTCCTTTTTCTAAATATTTGAAATTTAAATCGTAAGCTGATATAAACTGAGTCATACAGATCTATATATTCACATAATTGTTACACGATGTTCAAATATCAGATTCATAAAAATATTAATTGTAACCTGTCTTAAAAGCTTTAATATGATGCACATCATTTTTTCTACATTGGCACTACAGTTTGCTTTTAATGCTTGTGTGGACATTAAATTTGATCTATCAAAAACACAGAAATGTACATAAGTAAAATAGTTTGGTAAATCTAAACATTTGCGTTGGTGAAACTCATTCTCGGAGCAGCGCGGGACCCAGAACCCACAGGATAGCATGGGGTGCTAGCAAATTCAAACTTAATGCAGCATGACTCTTTGAAAACTCTCTCACATCACCATTCAGCGACTAATCTCATTTCCCCACAGAAAAACAATTAACAAACGCAAGGTCTTTGCTCCCTCCTGGGAGTAACCAGGGTAACTTCTGTGACCTCACAAACACAGGACTGTTCCTGTGGAAGAACGGGCTTTTCTCTCCTAATGTTCATTAATGTTCCCTTTAGTTCACCCTCGGCTGATGGCTGCACAGCGAAGGGAAACCTTAAAGGCCCAGGCTCAGAGCGGATCACTTGTTGATGTTGTGCCTAATTTGGCATTCTTGTGTTTGGTTATGTTGAGACTACGGCTCCAGGAAACTATTCCTGATGGTTCAATGGTGCATAGTAAAGAATGAAATATAAGAAAGATGATCAATGAATGAACTGGAGAGGTCTTAAAGTATATCTAAGAAAACACTTCTAAAGTTAAGCAAAATGTTGGTTGAGATCCTCAGTAATGCATTTTGAGATAATCCAGCTTTATGTTTGTGTAACTGGTTGAGAACAAAACATCTGGACCAATGGCGGTCAGTCCTGCTCCCCTCTGTTAAGCAAATTCACAATTCATGCTCTTCTGCATTCATTGCTTTTAAGCAGTCAGTCGCTCAGTATTACTGACCGCTGAGTAACCTCTACTATCAGGCTGTTCTTTGCAGACACAGTTCCCTTTTCCAATATTGGCATCACTGGTAAAGATTTATCAAATTCTTTCTAAATTGAGTTTCTACTTAAACAGCATTATCTAGAACTTAAACATTTCTTATTCTTTAACAGGGAGTTAAGGAGATTTTATCATCTCCACTCCCAGTATGCAAGATAAATACAACTCCAGTTTTAAACTTTCTAAGTATTACCTTGACTGTAGATATGGGTGAGTTAAGGCGAGTATTTATTTCCTTTAAACAATTTACTGATCGATAAAGCTTAGCACGCCTGCCATATTTAAACAGCATGTTTTCTTTGTTTTTCCCCAGTTTGAAGACCAGTTGATATAAATAGATCTCTGTGTCACATCACATTCATACCACGGAGAAAAAAGGAAGTTATGGTTTAATAATTCAAATTTTTTGACAATCAACTTAAACAAGTATAGTATAAATTGCTAATTTAATTCAGTTACACCATAATTTGTATGATATTTACACAATGGATATGGAAATATTACAAACCACTGCTAAAATGTCAGCTTCATTATGCATATTTATGACGACAAAACAATCAATAACCTGGTTGTAAAAGTACTTAACTCTCATGTTGATGTAAGAGAAAAAATAGATATACATTCGCAAGATCTGGCAATAGTACTAATTTTATTTTTTAACTATCCTTTGGAGACTCTAATACTTTGAAGAAACTCCTTTTGTTTTGCATTTCAGCATTGAATAAAATCTTTTGCAGAAGCCTTTCAGCATCCCACATTAGATGGTCAACATTTGCTTACTTTGAGCTCTTAAAGCTCCCCAAATCTGTTTGATTACGAGGGTGTTTCTTTTCCAACACCCTCTGTAATATTATGGCAACTAAATTCTGGCAACTAAATTTGAAAATGTTAACTTTCTTCTCATAAAGTCCTTTGTTACTTTTTAATGCAAACTTGGACTCACAGTGACAGTGCAGAGCAAAATACCCTTCAGGTTAGCTTTCTGATTTGAACTGTTCATGATTTCCTCCACTGACAAACACTGATTTTCCAACTAGAGATAATTATGCCAAAACATGATGGTACCCTAACACTAGCCTTGTCAGAGCAGTCAGGCAAAAGCTACTCCTTAATAAAAAACACTGGAGTTTGCCAAAATTCACCTGAACAACTCTCATTTTGTTGTTTTTAAGTTGAATTGTGTTGTGTATCTGCCACATTAGATGTGGAAAATTATGCAGAAGTGACTGAGACAAAAAACAAACGGTATGAAATGTGTAGAGAAGATGCTAAAGGTCTGAAAGGAAGGGACATTGGATAGAATAGATTAGAGGAAGCGACACCCATCCACACCCACATTTCAGGTTGCCTTGTAAACAGAACAGAGCACTGATTGTCCCACAGGAAGCTAATATAACTTAAGGTCAAAACTAATGTCCTCCACCCATCGCTCTTAATAGGTGTTGAATTCTCTCTTTTTTCCTCCAGCACCATTCATCTACGTATATCACTTTTTATATGTAGATATGTCCCTCAAATTGTACAAAATCTGGACATCTCTAAAAAAAGAATGACTTAGTAAGTCAAATTGATCTAAATACATTTATATCTTTACTACGTTAAATTATCTAAAGGGTTTTGTTTTTGCTTCCTTGTGTTTTGCTTTCTGTTGCATTTTATATTTTTGTTTATCCAAAGTCAATGACAGTGTTCCAATGTAAGAACTTTGGATGTTGTGCCTGTATTAGCAAAAGCACAACATAAATAAACACAAACAATATTTCAGTGTTTATAAAGTACAACAACATGGTGCAGCATAACATCCAAATCTAGAATTGCGCCTTGAAAGAAAATGTTCATAACACCTTTTCTTGGCAGGAAGTTGTGGTGGAACAGATGGGTTTATCTGATAGCACATTTTCACGTCGACTGAATACTCTGGTAATTATCAGGCAGAAACTTTTCCTCGTTATCACATAAATTTAACTCTCCACATGATGTGTCTGCCAGAGTGCAGAGTGGAAAACAAGTGCTTGGATGAAATCAAGTCTAAAACTAAAAATGAAAATTGCTAAATTAGAGCCTTGAAGTTTCCTGCTATGCTGTGATTTGTCAACTTGTTCTCACTCTCAAATCAACATAAGAGGGCTTGGTGAGGATTTTTATGAAACCGCTTTAATGCCACAGACTTTACTTAACTTCTTAAAGTTTTTTTTTTTTTTACTTTGGATAAATTAAGTAAGTATGACCTACCTAACATTTAATGCTTAATTTAATTACAACTGATGTTAGTTTTATCCCAGAAGAAATAAGATTAATGAAATATCCCCACAATGATCAGGATTTGCATGATTGTTCCAACATGCCTGGATTGTAGGAAACTGGGAAAACCTTGCTACACATGTTTTGTCATGGCACTTTCCTGGGTATCTTAGTGTTAACAGGTTAAGTTAATTTTACAGAACATATAGAAATTATTTATATTTTGTTATGTTACAGCCTTAATCCAATTTTTATTAAATTAGTCTGTTTTCTCAAAATGTTCCAAAATTTTCTCAGAGAGATCAGAAAATGACTGACAGACGTCTCCCGTCTGGAGAAGAAATGCAGAGAAGAACGGGTCAAACTACCTAAATATAGGTGACCTAGGCTTTTGGCATCATACTTTCCACAGATTTGAGGTTGTAATTGCTGCAAAAGGTTGATCAATAAAATATCAAGTAAAAGTGGTGAATATTTATATAGTTCTTTACATAGTAATTTCTTGGTTTTCTTCACTGCAAAAAAACAAAAATATTAGTATTTCTGGTCTACTTCCTAGTGCAAATATCTTTGTACACTTCAAATAAGACAAAATTAATTAACAAATAACTTTACAGTTTGTGAAGCCATACAGTGAAAACTAAAAGGACATTTTCCATTCTTAAGGTAATGGTTTTTGAAAGTTTGGCATATTAAGAGGATAGAAAACAGAAAATGGTAGAGACGCTACCATTAATTATCACTTTAATATTCATAGAACTGCTTGGGATTTGTTAATTTATTTTAAAAATGTGTTTAATTTAATTGCTAATTATTGTGGTTAGCGTGTTTTCTAGCTTTAAGTACTGCTGTTGGTTATGATTATTAGACAGGGGTTGTAAACTGGGAATGCTAAGATCTACTTCTCTAATCGACAGTTGTCAAGATTCACATCATCAGCCAGAATTAATGCAGTTTGCAATCAGACAGTAGTAGAAATGCTTCAGGGAGCTGTAATTCTCAGTTAAATGGGTCTGTAAGTTAAATTATTGCTGAGCAGCTGGCAGAATGTAGACTCCAACAAGGTGTAATCAGGTAAAACTCCTTAAAAGTACAACAATCTTATTCATCTCCCTGTACTAATGTCTTTCCACTAGAACCTACTTTGTTTTTGACGTTGTCATGACTCACTATCCTGTTCCTGAGTACTCTGTTTCTAAGGAAACAAAACTATCTGCCTTGTCAAACAAGGTCAAGGAGACTGAGACTGCGTGCATCATTCGGTGTCTCCTTGAATCATTTATTATTTATCAACACCATGAAATTTCAGACCAACATATCCCATAAAACTCTCACAGAAACTGGTAGCACAAATATCAACAAATGTTTCCTAAGATATTGGGACATTATTGTGGCTACTGCTGTCAAATCGTTTAACTAATCATCTTTGGGATAAGGTTATTAACATTTAAAAGTCAAGACAATTGATTTAAACTATCAAAGTTTAAGAGATTTTGCTTTTCCAGGCTTTTCCAGTGATGTCAATTAATCTAAAACCTTGAACACTGGTTTCTATGAGGATCAGACACTAATACTGATTGGCTGCTTTCTTCTAAACATAAGCATATATATCTGATTGACCTGAGTATCATGAGAGCTGACATTAACACAAAGTTCAATATATTAAATATGAAAAAGAATCTCTACATGTACAGTCATACTCACTAAATTTGAATATTATTGAAAATTTAATTCATTTTAGTAACTCAGTTCACTAAGTGAAATATTGTTTACTCCAAGACTGATGTCTTCAAGCCTTTATTTCTTTAAATTCTGATAATTTTCTGCTTTAAGCTAAAAAAAACAAAACATTTAAGATTAGTATATAACATCAGACCAATAAAATAATATTTTAACACATAATTGTGGGATTAATGTATAGAATGCTGATATATACTTTCAATCTCATAAAAGAGCCTCAGCAGAACACACATTCAAGCTTATTGAAAATTACTGTAGTTTAGTTATATTCTTGCAAGTTTTTGTGAGTTTAAAAATAAAACCAAAGCAAATTATCAAATTATCAAATAGGAACACACCACGCCACATTTAGTATATCTTTTCCTGTAAGATTAGCTTGGTGTAAATGTTCTAGTACAAACTTTTGCTAGGATTATTTTCTGAGAAGGCAGATGAGTGGAGAGAATCGACACCTACCTGAGGGTCAGAGAGACGTGAAATGTCCGGGTAGAGGTAGAACTTGATGCCATCAAAAGCTCCAGGCAGTGTGACTCCCCTGATCAGTAGAACCAGCAGCATGACATACGGAAACGTAGCTGTTACATACACAACCTGCAGAATCACACATGCACATCTGTTAACTGGGTATGTCAGATTACAGAGGGGAACAATAAGTACAGACCAGTGTAATAGTTTACAACAAAACTTTACATGGTTTGCACACTTTGTCATGTAGGGCTGGACAATATGTCCTATATCTCTTATTCTTTGTGGCAAATGCAACTGAGTAGAGATTTCTATAGCAACAATGGTTATCTACAACTAATTCACAATCAAAAGTGACTGAGATTTCAGTTGTAGAAGTTGGATTAATCCGCTCCAAATAAAGAATCAATGATAAGGTCTGCATGGTCTGATCATTGGTCAATGAAATTATTTTAAACATCATGATATATATACTGTGCATCTTAAAAAATCCACACCATGAATTATGTTAGGTCATATTGTCCGTAAGTGTGCCCTTACTGATACACACTTCAAATTAAACTGAAGCCAAACAAAACAATTGGCCTGCTTCATGCAAAACATCAGAATGATGTTCTGGAGATTATTGCTGTGCTGCAAGATCATAGAATAGAATAGAAGTACTTTATTCATCCCAGCAGGGAAATTACTTCGCAGTTACAGCATAGAGACAAGACACAATAACAACTACCACTGAGTAGTAGTTGTAGATAAAATAAAAAAATAAAAAATATATATAAAATGCTGTTAATATAAAAAGCAACTTAGAGCATCTTTGAAATGACAAAATGACTTTTTAGATATACCATAACAACTGCAAATGCACAATACTATAATATAATATGCATTCATCAGTAGTGAAACTTAGGTTGGATACACAGTGCTCTCATCATCACTCCTTAAACTCACTCCACTCTCTATCTGCCCGGTTTCAAAAAACAATGACACATACATCTAGTGACACCATTCATACAGTAGCAAGTCCTTGCTCACCCTAAACCCAGCTCTGTTTTTTAATCAAACCATTCAGGTTTTGCAGAACTGTGCTCAACATCTCAAGACTCTCCCCAACAAAGACTCCGGGCTCTTGGGAGGCAGAGGCAAGCAACATACATCCCCTGGCTTCCTGGCACTGAGTCAAAGTCCAATTGAGGACAGAACAGGACAGAGCAGAGCTGGGCCAGGATCCTTGAAAGAAAAGAGGGCTCCTCTGGCCCCCATCTCTTTAACAGGAGGAGCCCAGAGGAGTGATCCTGGCAGTGTGGGAAAATGTGCAGCTCTTTGAAGCTTGTGCAGAAGTGCATGAGTGCTCACACACAAATGGATATTCATTCATTTAAAAAAAAGGAAAGGAAGAAGAGTGAACATACTACAAACATGCACTAATGTGCACAGCAGCTACTGGACACTGTGGACACATCGCTCTTCTGTACTGGGTGCAGCATTTTCATGAATGACTACTCCTTTTTTTAGGCTTCAGGGAGGAGGAAATGGACTTCATTCATTGAGTAAAGCTCTTAACCAACTCCACAGAAGTTCAGTCCACTTTACCAGCATGAGGCTGTGATTTACTCACTTGTTCAGAAAGACAGGAGACAAGGCATTCTACTTCACTGAATATCCTGAACATCCTTAACTCTAAAAAATTATTTAAATCTTTTAAATAAACCTGATCAAAGCTCAGTTTGAACAGTGAGCATACTTGAGGATTAATCCAAGAGATGCCAGCAGGGAGGGTGTGGGAAAATTTGTCCCCCTTTGGAGCATTACCTTCCTTTAATTTGTCACATAAAATGATTACACATCCTAAACCTTCTCCCCCTGGTTGTCTTTATCTCTCTGGCGATGAAAAGGACAATATTCAGTCTCTCCATGAACTTTTGACGCACTGCTTGCTCTCTCCAGGCCACCACGGGTAAACATCTAAGCCACCACAAATTTCCTGGTCAAACCTCGCTGTAAATCTAACAGCAGGGCTTAAATGTGAGAATGGCTGGCAAATGCGACTAACAAAAGCAAACAGCTTGGCAGAGTGTTGAGTGAATGAGTTGGAGGGTCCGTAGAAAAGAAAGCGACTCTCTCTCTCTTTCTCTCTTGCAACAAGCGAGTTGTGGTTAATTTCTCATTGCTCGAGAGGGAGATAGAGAGAGGCTGAGGATGCACTCTACATGCTCCTCATGAACGATCCCTTCTCCTCTAGTAAATACAGGAATCAATCTTGGACCGCCTGCTAAAGCCTGGCCATGAAGAAGCATTCCCCCCTCTTACTTCACAGCCAACAAAAGACACTTTATGGAAATATAGGCATCGCAACTTAGTTGTCTTTTTTTACCCCCCATCATGTATTATGTGAACCCATTAATTTTTCTGGACACACCTCTCCTCTTTTCGTCTGGCTCTATCTTCATCCTCATTCTGGCTCATTGAATCTCTGAAGACGTATTAAGGGCCGCTAAGCTCTCATAGGAGGGTGTAGAGTCCTTACTGTCCCTCAACAAAGCTGCCAGAAGAGACTCAAAAAAATTTTAATGGAAATTACGACGGGAGGAAAAGAAGTAGGTCTAGCACACACGCCTTTTTGTCTTCCGTTTGCAGAAGTAAAACCCATCTGGCTTCCTGTTGGAGACTTGTTTTTAAGAACAAAAGAGAAAAACCCTTCTGTGCATCATACCAACACCATCAGAATAAAAATGATGAATTTATTTTAGAAGTTACGATATGAACTGTCTTTTTTTAACATTTTATGTAACAAACCAATTGGAAGGGAAATGATTAAAGCTATTTACTTTAATTCAAAAGTATAATTTCAGCACCCTTGATATTCCAAATAAAATTCATTACCACCAACTGCATTCAGAAGCCACTTAAGTAGTAAATAAAGTCCAACTCTGTGCCCAGTCTTTCCCCTGCTAGAAATAATCATCATGGATGGATGGATGGATGGATGAATGAACAAATGGACGGATGGATGGATGAATGAACAAATGGACGGATGGATGGGTAGATAACAGAATTTTGTTTAAAGCAAACAGCAAACAATCAGAGAAGCAGTCAAGAGGTCCATGGTAACTGAGAGGGAGCTGCATGGACCCACAATTCAAAGTGAGGAAATCAGTCACCATGGTAACTATTAGTCCTGCACGTTGCACATCTGGCCTCAATGGAAGAGTAGCAAGAGAGCCTTGTGACTTTTCAGAAGGACAATGATCCAAACCTACAGTCGGAGCTAATACACGAGTATGCCTCATAGTCATGTCAAAGTCTGGATCAGAATCCCACTCAGAATATGTTGTGAGACTTATAATATTCAAAAATGCTCTTCATCCACCCTGGGGGAACAAAGAAGAATAAATAATGCTCTGTGATCTGTAATTGGTCTCAGACTGGAGATAAGCGAGACTGTTTTGGAGGGAAGGACACTGAAGAAACATGATGGTCAAACTGGACCTGCCCCTCCACCACACTGGACAGACAGCAGCGCAACCTTCTCCAAAATACTTTTACAGCTCTGCTGTCAAACAGACAAATCTTTTCTCCACATGTTCTAATTATGGCTTCAAATTGCCCATCATCATGGCTCCATCTGCACAAATGTATGTATTAAAAATATAGATCTTTTGGATAACATTATTTTACCATATAGACATTTATATTTTATTATGTATTTCAGTCTTTCTTACGTTGAGTAAATTGATTGTTTCCTGCATGTCATGTTGCTGCTCAAAAATTGCCCAATTCTGTGATCAATAAATTACATCTCATCTTGTCCTAACGTTACAAAAGTCATGTGCTATGAATACTTTTGCAATGCACTGAAGGAAAGTCCTTTCCAACCAACTTCCCAATTCTCACAATAAGGCACAACAGTAAACATGCAATGCTTAATCCTACCTTGCCAGTTGACTTGGGTCCCTTCCAGATGCAGAAGTAGCAGATGAACCAGGCCAGAGCCAGACACATGGCCAGCTCCCAGCGCATCCCTCCCATGTGCTCAATACCATCTGATATCTTCAGGACTCTCCGTCTGATTTAGCCCAAATATACACAGAAAATTATTAGTTTACAACAAATATTTGTTATCATTTGTAAGGAGTGAAAATTAGTAACACACCTTTATTTAATGTAATTCAGTTTAGAAACCCACTGCATTTATTGCGTTTATAGAATGACCACTTTACACACACATTGGATTATTTGCATACAGCAATGCAAATTCTGATATTTTGTTTGTATTATGCAAAAAAAAGTGTGAGAACTGGGTTCAGTGTGAGAACTGAACCCAGAAAGAAAAGTCACCAACAACATTTCAGAGATTAGTCTTGAAGCATTTAGCTGTGCTAAATAAGTAAGAACTCCGAAGGAAGATGATGAAAAATAAATAAATGCGAGCAGCAGCAGAGTAAAAATAGCAAAACCATTTCTTCTGCTGGCCAGCCACATTCCCTGGGCACATAAGTGTGTGAATCTATAACCACGTTTGCTTTAAGGTCGACAACACCAAGGCTTGTGTTTGAAAATATGAAGGCAAATCTGGAAGGACTGACTTGTTTATCTTCAGAAAAAACAAATCTTGTACATAAAATTAAATAATGTGTGACTGTTTTAAAGATTTATACTGTTTTTTACAGTTCTTCCACTCCCACAGCTCCTTCTAAACACATCTCATCTCTGTCTGTCGCTAAGAGACAGTGCATGAAATAAACATTTCTTTGCTTGAATAAGCTTGTTAAGAATTCAGACTCCAACTCTGAAGGGATTTACCTGCAGTAAAGAAGCCCTATCTTTGCTTTGAGAACAGAAACACCAGGAAAAACATCAGTGGACTGCAATTGTACTGCTACCACTGCAATCTTGGCAATTTCAGGACAATCTAGGAACTATTTTCCTCATAATTGGTATCCTATTTCACTTGATGATAAAGATCAAGAGGTGACAAGTAGCTATTCTCCCAACAAAAAACACCTTAACCTATCTGTGGCTCCTTGGCGCAGCAAAGAGTGTTTCTAGTTTCTAGTGTTTTTATTTTTATTTTGTTTTTTACTGTTGGTAGAAAAAAAACAACACCCTGACTGTGATGCAGGAAAATCACTAAAATCTGTTGATAAACACGATATTTGCCAGAGTTTATAAAACCTACATTTCTTGATAAAAACTCCATTGTGGAGACGATGCTGATCTCAGCATCCTTTAGCACTTAGCAGAAGATTAAGAATACATAAATGGGACAAGATAAAGGGAAAAACAAAATCAACTTAGTTCAGGATTTTTAAGGTAATTCCAGCAGTATTTAATTATTAGGTCTTCATTTATTACAAATCCAGATTATTTTGACCCCTAAAGCTGAAGCTAACATATAATCAGAGAGCAGCCAAGACCAAAGTGGACTTCCACCATGTAAACAACTTTAATCCTGAGAAAAACTCACAGCATTTCATCCGAATAGTCCTTCATGAACCTTTAAACCATTGTCACATCTACATTGGCCTTTTTAAAAACCCGAAGACAACAACTATTTACATGGGAAAGGAAGTAGAAGGGGTTAACCATCGGTAGCTTTTCTCTGTGAAGCAGATTGACAGTAGATGTTATAACAAGCTTCCAATCATAGTTGTTTATATAAAAATCACTAAATAACATCCATTTAGATTTCTTTTTATTAACAACCACTCTGATGCTTGCAAATGTAGTGCATTGCGCTACTTAACCTGTTCAGTTTAACACAACTACTGATAAAAAATATGTTACATGAGCCCTTGGTTCATCTGAGGCGGGTTACTCTAATGAGATGGAAGCTAAAGGTCTAAAATCCAAGCATGTGTCACATCATCAAGATCACCGCGCCAAATAGTGGCCTGGCATGACAACTACAGCAGATTCAATGTGTCGTTGCAGTCTCCTCGAACTTGCAATTTTTCCACAATCAACATCCAAAAATACCGGCAGTTTCCAGACAATGGTCTCAGGTAAACTTCAGCTAAATTAAATGACTAAAGGGCAGCACAAATCTTTGTTGATGCAGGGCATGAAATAAGTGTAATGTCATATATCAAGAAGCCGGCACCTTTCACGCCTTCAGTAGAGAATGAAAGAAAAAATTTTAAGAGAGAAAACATAATAACTCTGTTTACAGCACCTATCTCTAGCCAGCCAGCTGCTATGGACAAGGCTATGACTCCATGAGTCTTTCACTGATGCTTCTTCATGGCATCAGTCATGAGCTGACATTTATGCTTTTCCTATCAACATCCGGCCTGCTGGGCGTCACTGATGAATTTGAACCAAACTTGATAAACTATAAAGAAAAAAAAATTAATAATTGTTGTCGAAATATGCCAAATGATGTGGGTGCAAAAGAGTGCGCATGCCATCTCCAACAACATGTTTGCGGTGGTGAGTCAAGAGTGTGTTTCCTGTTTGCTGAAGCTCAACCCGGCAACCGCACTGACGGAGGATGAGAAGCAGGAGTTTGTGCCACAAAGCCACACGTTCCTGCCAAAATCTGTGCCACCAAGTTCACCCTCAGGGCTTCTTTACCAGCCATTGATCATCCTGACATGTTCTTGGTGGAAACCCATAAAACTGATCCAACACCCTCAGCCCCCCCCCCACCACCCTCTGTTCTGGTCAGTCAACAGGATAAGATTTGTGTAAATTTGCTAAAGTGGGTGCTTGAATGTATATTAATGACTTTATAGTTTTTTATCTCAATGATGATAGCTGGCTGCTGTAGATGTTCAACAAGATAGAAAAAAAATCTAAGTAAATGTATAAACACTGCTTTCTTTAATAACAACCTAAGAAATTTCATTGGTATACTTAGAAATCTAACACTAATTTTGTATTTATGAGCACAGAGGCTACATAAATACAACAATAATGAGCTAAAACTAAACTGAAAACATTTATGCTAATAAACAAAATGCTAGTCCATTTTGACACAGTTTTAATAAAATTTGACAACTTCTATCAACATGACGGTTTACTCTGTGGGCTCTTATTTCTAGGATTAACTTAAAGCTACTAGATGTCATAATTGTTGTGAAACTCAGTTTTCTTTTGTTTGAGTGACAATCATCCAAATATGTTTTTTACATATTGATTTTTAAAAGCTTTTGTGACTTGGCATCAGAATAAATCCGACCTAGTCATGTGTACAAAGCTGCTGGCAGTGGTACAGGAAATGTGGTCAAATCTACGCACTAACAAACCATGATCTGCTGCCACACTCATGGCTCTAACTGGGAGACAGCTGGCCCACCATAGCCTGCTGACACAGAAATATGAAAAAGGCTGACTAATTATTGGGGGTGAGGTTAGGGAGGGAGGGGGTCAATGACACAACTTGGAGCTGTCAGTATCTCAGTTTTTTAACAATATGGCAGACCAAAGAAAAACATGACCTAGTGAGCATTTCTCATCCAGATAGAAGCATTTTATTCAACAAATGGTGAAAATCTCTGTGTATAATCCGTGCTGTGATGTAATTCTGTACATATAAGCAGGAGGAAAATGAAAAATAAAGTCTACTCACTCCCAAAACTCAATGACTGGAGACGTTGCATTGGGGTTGGTGATGTTGGTGGCGTTTTCCCCGTAATAATCAACACAGTTTTCTGCAGACACAGTGACATGTTTTCATTTCAATGGCATCAAGTGTACATGCACAGCAGAATTTAACACAAAGGTCTTTTCTGTTTAAAATTAGAAGAGATTTATTTGTTGTTATAAGAAAATGTTTTCCCCTAACCACCTACCTGTATTCCAGTAATGGCCACAGCCAGCCCACGGCAGCTCAGTCGTGAAACAGTTAAAGAGGTAGAAAATGGCCCAGGCTAGGATTACTATGTAGTACACGTTGAGATGGGCTTCAATCACCTGTGTTGCATAGCCGATACCTGGAAAAGCAAAAGTAATTCAATAAACTTGGTGAAACACTTTCTCTCCTACGTTATCTTTAATAATTAAATCTCAGTGTATCAACTAAAAACAAACAAATCCAGGGTTTTCTTACCCTCAAACAACGGGCAAACTTTCCTCCAGCATGTGATACCACCTTCGCTTGTGAACTGACCCAAGGCCGTCTCCAGGAAAAATACAGGAATACCGCAGCACACGAAGAAGATGACGTATGGCACAAAGAAGGCACCTTCATGCATACAAATAAATGTACCTTATGATTTCAGGAGATGCAAAAGTATTATACAACATAAGTCTAAAGGTTAATTCTCAAATCCTATACTGAATTATGTGAAGGGTTTAATGCAGGGATCTATTCCTATTCAAATAAAATGAGATGAAAGTACTCATTACGATGCCACGCTTGGAATGCATGGTGACCTTTTCAGACATGAAGTTGCAGCCTGCTGTTCAGTCTAATGAGGCAACCTGCCTCTTTTATTGATATATGTGTGCAAAAATAACTGCAGTGCCTTACAAAAGTAGTCAGACAAGCAATATGACGCTTAACATACAACGTATCAACCAAAAACTTAAATCTGTTTTATTAGAACTTTATGAAGAGCAACAAGTGCCATAACTGTGAAGTGAAGGAAATATAAGACATGGCTTTTTATGGCTTTTGTTCTACGCTTTGCTTCATACAAAGGGTCAGGACCCTCAGCTATTGACAAGTGATTGCTTGGTGAAGGCATGCACTCTAAGTTTTAATTTTACCTTTTGCCAGTGATGTATGTAATGAACCAATTCAAAGCTAAGAAGTCTGCTGGAAATTGTAAAGAACTATCCCCAAATGTGACGAGGGAAGAGTTGCTCTGAATAAGGCGACTGTTAATGTTTCTTCAATATTTTTAAGCGTGACCAACACGCCCTGAACAGCTTTGTTCACTTCCTCATGTGTTATTCCTAAAACTGCAGGCAGACTACAATTCTAAAACTGCTCAGAAAATCAATGTCATCGTTCCCACAACTTCTCATTCTATTCGCTGATCAGCCTGGTAGAAAATCTGCCGGAGACATACAGTTCAAAGGGAGAAAGTCCAGATGAAGCGCTGAGAGGAAATTACAATCGAGCCGAGTAGCACAGGAAGGCAGTATCCGGGCTAGCTATTAGTAGTACTCTTCACCAAGCTACCGTTTACGGAAGGGACAATGCATTAAATGTCCAGATTGGCATTTGCAACATGACACTCAGTAAACATGTAGAAGAAAATGCTTTTTTCAGACGACCAACTATCGTCCTAGAATATGGTGGTGGCAGTATCATGCTGTGGGGATGCTTTTCTTCAGTAGGGTTAGAGAAGCTGGTCAGAGTTAAATATATGTGAATACTGGAAGAAAACTTGTTGAAGGACACAAAACACTGCCGAATGTTAAGGAGGCTTACTCTCCAATCATAAACATTAAGCAGCAACTGGACGTAGATCAAAGAATATTGATATTTTAGAACGACACAGTCAAAGTCTAGGTCTGAAAATAACTGACAATCTATAGCAAGCCTTGACATTTGCTGTCCACAGATGAGATCTATCCAATTTGACTAAGCTGGAGCTACATTACAAAGAAGAATAGTGATACTCCACAGACTTACTGTAACTAAAGCAAAAAACAGAGTTTTAAATCAACTCAGGAGTGCTAAATATAAGGACACGCCATACTTCTTGAATTTAAAAATATCTGAAAAACTTTTTGTCCTTTTTGCAAACCACTTTTTGTGCTCAACTTTCTGTTGGTCTGTTATTTAAAATAAAGATAAAACACATTAAAGTTTAAGGTTGCAAGAGGTATGAATAGTTTTGCAAGGCATCTCACTGTATCTAACAGTTTCACCACTTTGTAGAATCAAAAGCCAGCTTTTCATTCTACAAGCTTTTCTGTAGCTCTTCATCCAAGTGTGTAGAGAGATAAAGCAATGCTTTTATCGCTTGCCTCCTCCATTCTTGTAGCAGAGGTAAGGGAACCTCCAAACGTTGCCCAACCCAATGATCTCTCCAGCCACAGACAGGATGAACTCGATCTTGTTGTTCCACATGCCCCTCTCGTTGTACTCGTCATTGTCGAGGCTAGAGCTGGACCCGTCCGGGTCTCTGCCATCCTCTGGTTTACCGTTTATAACAGGCCCACTCTTCTCAGCTGTCATGACGCTCGGGCAGCCTGCTGTGAAGTGAAACCAGCAAGGACTAAAGGTGATGTAAGAACGTTAACAGGAGTTTGAATGAGAACGGGAAATTGCTTGAAAGTGTGTATGAAGCAAAACTGTAAATATGATGCAGAGACATTTTAGTAAAAGTTTGAACCAAGTCACAGCAGCCTATTTATCATAATGCGCAAATTTAAGAATATATAAAACTCTGACTGCAGAGTCACACATAATAGAAATGTTAAAATATCAAATATAAAAAAAAAAACAACAGGATACAACCATGTACTAACCCTCTTGCTTTTATGACACTTTTTTAGTCACAAAAAATGAATAAAGTGTGTAAAACAAGCTATAGGTGTGGAGAAATCAGCTAAAAACATTTCAGTATCTCCAGACTTGCAGCCTGGAGGTGTTAAAATATTAAAACATGCAGAGAGAGAAGAAATACTCACCAATCTCCTATAGAACAGTGGCAAACCTTTTGGCTCCCTCGATGATGAGCACTAACAATCACCTTTACAAACACGCAGAATGAATAAAGCCCAATCAGGGGGGTGCAGAGTGGAGAGAGGGCACAAAAGAATAAAAAGGAAAACAATCTGCACCCGCAGCTGAATGAGATGGGTTTGTTAAGTCTCACGTCTATATAAAGGAAGATCCCAGAGGCAGCGGAGTGACGGTACACAACTTGCACAAGGCGATGGATAACCTGCGACTGCGCTCCCACTCAGCGGGCTGTGCGCTCTCAGGCGCCTCTACTTGGATAAAAGCCATTTGGTAACGAGTCCAGCTCTCACAGCGGAGTTACCACAGCGCAGGGAGAGCAGGATGCAAGGAGGCAGACAGAACGTGGAGACAAAAGTTTAGAGGCATCTTCTTTATGACAGCTACATCACAGAAAGAGCCATTAAATAATTAATGCCAACATGTATTTTACAAAATAAAAAGCATAAGATGAAGGGGTCTCAGGTTGGGAGAGGCAGACCAGCTCTCAGCCAATCAAGTGTGTGGAACAATCTGGGACCTGAGTCAAATGCTGAAATATAACCAAACTTCACAAGTATTGTGTAAAATAAGGATTTCACTTAATAAAAAGAGCAATGTTTTGTCTGAGTGTGTTGTTTGTTGTCCAATAAGCACATTACAACTGTTTAAAATGCATTCAAGCCTTAAGGGAAGGGAATTTGTTTTCCAGTAATTGTTTTTTTTAAATCTGGTAAAATAAGTTAGCACACAGTGGCCACAATGTGTTTTTTTTGGTTTCAGTGAGAAACCCTCTTTGCCCTTCTTGCCTTTAGTATCAGTAATTTTAAAAATAAATGCACGTTTTGTCTAGCAAAGTTTCATACTTAGAGAAGAGTTTTCCTCAGTTTCTTAATTTAGATATAAAGGAAATTCAGTTCCCCAATTTTATCAGGGGGAGGTGTTCTGTCCTCTGCTTACAAAATACAACCATAGAAATGAATAAATCAGCTCTGTTTGATCAGTCCTTCAGTGCTTTATGTGTACGCTCCTCCCTCCTGGGCCCAGCTGGTAGCAGTAGGTGGTTATCCTTACTAAGCCTGTTTCTCCTGACAGTTTCATACTGTTAGGAGGGAGTTGTTCCTCTTCACTGTCTCCACAGGCTTCCTCAGTAAGAGGGACTGCTGCAAAGACAAAAACCTAATGCAATGAAACAAGCTATCTTAGCTCTTTGTCAAATGATATTTAATGATTCAGTAATTTTGACTATATTGTTCTAATATTAGGATCAAGCTGGATTGTATGTAGTTGGAAAATTCTAGACACACCCCTGCACTTCCAGTCTATGCGTTTGTTATTCTCTCATAGCAATAAAAAAGACATGTAAATATTTCCTTCTGCTTGATTTTTAGCTATTTAATGCTGGAAATCTTCAGTAAAATCTGAACTGAATTAAACTGACTGCACAGTTCATAGCACTGTTGTTGCCTTGCAGCAGAAAGATCCCAGGTTTGAATCTGAGCCTTTCTGCATATCACATGCATGTTATCCATTAGAAGTTACTGTGTGTGTTGGTCCTGTGTTACAACCTGCACCCCCCAAAATCACTCACTGAGCTCCATAGATACCAGTTTGCAAGAATAAAAAATGGATGAATGCCACTTTTCTCTTGGACAATAAAAACTATTGGTAGACTTTCAATTTCAGATGAGTCTGATTTTCTTTTTTTTTACATCTTCTTCCATCTGATCAAATGACCTGTTAAGATTGTTTTGCATTATGGGTTCCATTTATTTATATTATAGTATATGACAAGGAACTATGCTGCAATCAAACCAATACCAAGCCTGCATCATGAATATGTTTGGGTTAAATTTGGATTTACATTTGCTCAGTTAAAGTTACACATGTTGCTTTCTTGGTGTAAGCGCACTACCAACAAAATAAATTTATGCTTAATAAACACCTACTGAAATTGACACATTTCATCTAATGGATGCAATTAGAATTAATTTTTTACTTCTCTGGACCACTTTGGTAACACAAGGCGGGTTTTTATGAAACATGAAATTGCAGAAACAATAAATAATACTGAAAGAATGTTCATATATAGCTTTCTTTTTAATTTGAGGTGATTGTTGGTGTAAGTCTGGTGGGAAGTCACCTCCTGATCTTCAAAGAAGCAATGACCTTGTTTGATTTATGGATTGTTGTCAACAGTCTGGTTTTCTTTGTCAGAGTGGTTGCTCCTCAGGTTTTGCTCCCAGCATACCAACTCAGGACTCTTTGTCTTCTCCTGAAGTCACTCTGCACACAAACGCTCAATTTAAAGAGAGTTCTGCAAAAACATTGTCGTCAGTCGGTAATGATGAATGATTCACCCGTCATAAAGGCCTAAAAACCCATGCTGTTGGAAATAATAACTTCCTTTTGGGCTTAAAATGGAAGGCTACAGAGTTTGTTCATACACAAGTTGACTGCTTGGTTTCCAGGCGTGATAGACGGTTGCAGTAGGAACTCCCCTGAATCTAAAAGCCTGACCTAGTCTCTAAGAATTTGTTCATGCAAGGGTCACTCGTCATTAGAAGCTTTAAAGAAGTGCCCTGCATAAGAAGTATGGCCACCCAAAGTGGCTGGCAAGTACTCACTAAGCTTTTCAACCAGACCCATGTCAAAGCTCACAACATTATCAGAAGGTGAGTTCTTAAGAATGACAGCTAACTATGTGCAGGTACACTGCTACAAGAAGTAGTGTTCTGATTTGTGAAATTATTCAAATAAAATCAACACAGAACAGCAAACTGTGACACTATAGTCCAGAACATAACGTCTGTATTTTCCTGAAATAATAATAATAATTTAATGGGACAATCAAAAGAAAAAGAAAACTGTGAATCTTCACATGTCTGGTTCATTCTTGGGTACAATTTCAAGATAAGTGGAGGTGCAATGTCATCTGTTCAAATAATTACGTGCGATAATAAGCATTATGGAAATGTCCAGTCATCATGCTCTTTAGGAGGGAGATTAGTGTTGTGTCCCAGATTAATGTATTTAGTTTTGAAATTTTAATTTTAACCCCTAAAAGGACGTTTTGTAGATTGGGGCTGAAGCTGGTAAGAATCCTGTACAAGAATGGGTCGAAAGGCCACTCAGCAAAGAATTCATCACAGCAAATCATAAAAAAAACACATTACCATTTGGAAATGGGACAAAAACCTACATTTTTGAAGACACATCTTGTCTGATGAAACTAAAATTCAAGTATTTAGTGGAAATGACCGTCATTACATCTGGAGGAAGAACAGATGAAGCTTACAAAGCGGAGAACACCATTCCAACATCATGCTGTGTGGGTGCTTTGTAGCAGGAGGGACTGGTGCACTTCACAAAATACAGTAGATGGCATCATAATGAAAGAACATCATGTGGGAATATTGTCTGGAAGTTAAAAACTGGGCACAAATGGGTCTTCTATATGGACAACTCCAAGCTTGCAGCCAAATTAGTTAAAAAGTGCCTGAAGAAAAACAAACACAGTGTTTTGTAGCGGTCATCAAAAAGCCATGGTCTTAGTGCCGCAGAAAACCTAGAACTGAAAAACGGCAGTCTGCAAACTCAACTGATCTACTGCCAGGTGGAATAAATTTATCTCCAAGCAAACTATCATGAGAGAATTGAGGAGAGCTAATTGGATAACTGGATAACAAGAATAACTGCATTAATCCTAACTGACCTCTAACAGAAAGTGTTAACTCTGATTTAATGTTTGTCAGTGAGTAAAAAAAGCTTTGTGACTTTCATGCAGAGTATGGGAATACATCCTGCACCTTTTCTAGTGAGGCACCTCCAACAGGCAGCAGCTGGCAGAACCTGAGCTCATCGTGTTGGCTACCCGACAGACTCCCTTCCCCTCCAGTAGCAGTTTCAAGCCAGTTCCCCTTGTGTACTACATTTCATCATGTTCTACTTTGTTTTTCCCAGGTAAACTGCTTCAAGTTTCTCCTTAAACTCCTGAAGAAAGAAAAATTCTCTGTGCCAAGCCAACCACATGCTTGGCACAGAGGTTAGTTACCTGGAACCTTACCCATTTTTTGGCAGTTCCTTCTTTCTGGACAAAATCCTCTACACCTGTCTGTACGCCCACCTTTGCTCCCCTGTGGTACATCTGAAACCTCTCAAATCCTTGATCTTAATCCAGCTTCTTCTCAGCCTCCGATGCCATTCTGAAACCAGAGACGAAGAACAATCAAAAAGCTATTATTTAGTTGTAAAGTTTATTAAATCATTTGCTTAGTGAAAAAAGTGATTGCAAACATAATTGTATCTTGCAAGTCCTTTGCAAAACTTGAACTACAACCACAAAACACAACATTTATTCTATTAGAATTCATCTGATAAACAAAAAGTGGAAGAACAATGAAAGGAAGATCTAACATGTGGGGTGCATATCTACTCTGATAATTCAAAATAAAATCTTGCGTTGAAAGAGAAAACGCTATTTATGACAGTGATATAAATCATGCAGCATGAATTCAGGCGATGTCGGCAATTTGATCAATACATCAGGAGGGAGGAGGCATGGGTCGGTTTCTAAGCTAGCTACTTCCAACTTTTGTAAATACTGCCATATGTGATCCCCAAACAGGTGTGTTACATTCACAGACAAATTAGCTTCACTCAAACAAGTAGAAGCCATGAAAAAACTGGCAAAAACTACTTGTGAAAATTATTTCAGTTGCTCTGTTCAATCCTCCCGACCTTCACTTCCGAAGTCTGTTATAGTGCCTCGAATTATGCAAATGGTCAATATCCGGTAATTTCGCGCATGCACACAATGCAGGAGGGCAAAAAGACTATTCTTTTACATGCCATTCATAGCCACAATTCCTTTCACTAAATGGAACCTGGAGATGGATGTAGCCACAGCAAATGCAAAAATAGCACAAAATATCATTAAAGACCAACTCAAAACCATTTTTTCTTATTCTCTGTGTGGGCTACTCCGTGGACTCGTCGCCTTAGCAACTGACAAAAACTCACATGTTATATGTTTCAGGTTTCAACACCCACACTCAAGCATTTCCCACACAAATAACAGAACATTCAGTCTGTTACTGTATTAAGTTTTAAAGCTTGATGTTTATTTTGCTGTTATCAATAAGTGATCGCTGTGGTAGATTTTCTATGGCTGCCACTACTAGCTAATATAACACAGCTGTGGTTGATTAGCATAAACACTTGATCTACTGATGATCTATCAGAGTTGGTGAGTAGGTCTGATTTTTTTATTTTGTAATTGAACCGAATTCTACATCGCATCTACATGTTATGGTTGTCAAAGTTGAGCAAGAATAACTGAACTATTTCCCTCTCCCTCACTATTTTTTTCTTAATTAAAACGTTTTAATTAAGAAAAAACCTTGCTATTTACTGTAGTTGTCACAGTGTAGCAAAGCACTGCGAGCATTTAAGATTTAGATATTTTATTGACAACCTAACAGATAAAACCAATGTCGGGGAGCGAGATGTGGGCGTGACGTCACGCTCAAGGGGTCCATATCATCCAAGTACCTTCTGAATGGTGATGTTGTGGACAGCATGGATCGCTGATAGCAGTCTTTTAAATTTGAAGAGTCCTCTGACTGAAGACTGCTGCTGTATGATAGCTTTACGACTGTCATACCATGCTAACAGCTCAATATGTCCTCGTTGATACCATTCGTTACTGAAAAGCTGTACTAATCCTCCTCATTTGCTTTAGCCGCTCCTCTTTAAATTCCTGTGTCGTCGTATGGTTAGAAAGCTGAGCAGAGAGATGGTTTGAACTTCCTGATATGTCCTGCTCTGCATCCATGAAGCCTCCATTTCAACACCTCTGGGATTTTGGGACATTGTTCAGGTATTTGAGCTTTTGAGGTGCAAATCAGCTGCTGCCAGTTGTAAAAACAATGCTTTGTTCCCTTGGTGATGCATCACAGCATCTTGGTATCTGTACATAGCATTTTATACCAGTCAATGGAGTGCACAATAACTTCAGTGCGCTCCACTATGTTTCCTTCTAACACTTGGTCAGTGATGGCTCTGAGATCATGGATTCCACTGGGGTGAAAACCACAGAAACAACAACAAGAACAAGCAGATTGACAAGACCTGGTCAGCTCTGTAGATTGGAGCAATGTAGAAAAAGGTTCAGATTCAACATGTAGATGCACTTTTCATTGAACATCATTCTATTGGACAACAATGAACCGGATAGCTTGGTAAATTTCCATTTGGTGTATTTGTTTAAAAGTGAAGTCACTTCTACAAAAAAACACAAACTGACTGATAAAAGACAAAGTCAAAAACGCAGCCATTTAACATGCTGCGACGCCAACCGTCTGCTGCCAAGTGTATGAACCTCAGTCTCAACAGAGACCCCCACATCTTCATATCAACAGCAATTTGTTTGAGCAATTCAACTGGACGCCCCCAGAACATTTCAACATGGGTCACTTCACTGAGAAGGCTTTGGACTGCATTCGTGCAAAGTTTTAGCGAACAAAAAGATTCAGTGAGGGAAAGTGAGGAGAAAAGGAACGAGGGGAAATACCAGACAAAGAGCTCACTGCAAAAGATCCCAAACACAGGTTCAACAAACTGCCTGCAGCTGCAACCATTCACCTCCCTGTCTCTTTCATCTGCACGTGACGGTGTGCAACAAAACTTATCCCACAGAAGCAGTAGAGGGACAACAGGAAGAGTTTAAAGCAATAACCGTAATTTAGCAAAAGTTATAAACATATCAGCAGACCCTCCCTGTGAGAGTCTTTGCTTGGCAACAGAAGAGTGTTGAGCGGTGACCAACCAGGCCACCCAGTAGTGAGCGAGTCTTATTAACAGAACACCTGGCCACACGCCAACAGAGTTGAGGGGGATCGTTTTACTATGCTCAATATTAAAAGTGCTGGCAATATGTGCAGTTTAATAAAGCAGCCTCATACTTTGTACAAGAACAGAATCTGACAAAGCAAAGCAAGAACTTCAGACGCCCACTGTGCCTGGCTTTAGCTGTGGAACAAGAAGTTCTAGTAACAGCCCACTGTAAGCTTGGAAGATAAGTTTTGATTCCTTAAAAGTCTTGTGCACTTCTAAGCCAAGCCTTTTTTCTGGAGCCATTTTAACCCATTTGTTGCCAGACATGGGCCAGCTTTGGGTACCAACAGGTAAACAAGTTTTAAACAGAGATTACTTTGAACTATTTTCTATCAAAACTCAGAAAATAAGAGGCTAGAGAAGCTACAATTTGCCCTTTGCATGTTGTAATGAAGAGATCTTCATTACTGGGACTATTTTACTGAAATCACTGTATTGCATTTTTAAAGTACTTTTTGCACTTTATTAACAAGCACTTTATTTAGCACTGCACTTTAAGCATAGATTTGCACATCAGTAACAATTTGCACACAAGAAGTTTTAATTGTATTTATTGAGTATTTTTAGAGATTAGCATGTAGCCTTTTGTTCTGGGCTCTGCACAGCTGCTCCTCATTGACGAGTGAGGTGGTTGCCTGTGGAGGGAGGATAATTGTTACTCAGAGCAATGAGCTACTGGTGGGTAAAACTCAGCAAATGTTTGTGCATAATCTGTTAGGTGTGGAGTGCTAATGTAGAGTGACTCACCTGTCTTTTCTGCGTCCTCTCCAAGGTGTTTGGACAAATACTGCACCAGGGGTCCAGACACCATATATAGTCTCTGGGAGAGGCCATTGAAAAGTGTGGGGGGGGGAATTGTTTATGGGTTTTGTGGTGTTTCATATGGTGTAATGATAAAACATAAAATATTTATAAAAAATAAATGGAAATGTTTGTATTTAGTAAAAGGTATTTTAATTAAATAAATGGATATTGATGAATTGAGATTGCCCTGTGAATTAAAGGTGGTTTGATCCGTCACAGCTGGGACTATTTAAGACTGCAGTTTCACCTGTGAAGTGTTGTTGATTTTGTGTGAAGAATAAACCACTGCTGTTTTCCACCCGACTGTGCCTCAAAGCTTCATCCTCACTGTAAAATCCAACCGCGAAAGGCTACCTTGTTACACATGTGACGTCACACTCTTCAGAAAGTGGCCCACATCGCTATGATGGAAGTCAAAACAACTGTATGCATCAACTTTGTAAAGCTTGTCACAAAAACATACAGTTGGTAGCCTAAAATTGCTTTTACTTAGTTGATTTCACAGGAAAAATGGTCATAAAGTGTTGTGTGATCGGCTGCACAAACAGACAACGATGCAAGAAAGTGGCCTACTATCATGTAGCCACTTAAATCTTCTCCAGCACAGGGGAAATTGCTGTTTATGCTATTGTGGTATAAATCACGTAGTGTGAATTCAGACAAAGTTGGTGATTTGAACAAATCAACAAACAGGAGGGAGAAAGTATGGGTCGGTTTCTAAGCTAGCTTATTCCAACTTTTGCAGATAGGGTCTACTTGTTTGTCACAGAAGCTTTCCTTCGAGTCCCAACCAGGTGTGCTACTTCTACAGATAAATTATCTTGACTTGAATAAGTAGAACCTGTGGCTATACTGACAAAAACAACTTGGGAAAACAATAGCAATCGCTCTATTTGATACTCCCATCTCTCACTTCAGACGGCCGTTGGATACTCTAACACTACACACCACATATTTATGGGAAAGTTTTTTTTGTAGTGCATGTTGTGCCTTATTGACACATTTGCACTAGTAAAGCTCCTCCAAAGCAGAATAAATGTGATCCCCATATTCCAAAGCCTGATCAGCATCAAGGCAATTATTTCAGTCTGATCCTGCACATTCCTGAGTGATGGATGGTAATAAACCAGATGTGCAATTATATGTTCAGCCATTCCTGTTTCTGTCTGCCTCCCCGCTCACCTGCCAGGCGACCATGTGATGCATGAAGCCGTTTGCACATCTCTGACAGCAGTGGACCATGGGTAATGAAGACAAACTGCACATATCAAATCAATAATGGCAGCTGGTGGTCTCTTTCTTTCTGTTCTGGTTTTCTCTTTCATCTATCACTCTCCTCCTCCTCTTCAACTCATTCTTACCTCAAGATGAGATGTTGATCAGTCTCCCCCGTCATTGTGTGAATTTGCCATTTCACTTATCGCCCCCTGACATCTCGGTATTGACAGAATGAACAGGAGAATGGAGCAATTGTACCAGTGAGGTTTGGAGGTGGAGCAATAATCACAGACCTGTCCAGCTGCTGTCATTGAGGAGCTGAGTAAGATTATGGGTCTGAGAGAGAGGAAGATGACATTGTCTGTCATCAGGTTGTATCAGGATTTGTGTGTTAACATCACCAGCCCAGGCATCTTGTGTCATAGACAAAAATGACCTGTAAACTTTGAAAATATAACAAAAATGATTTACAAAACATCATTAATAGTCTGTGATTGTAGCCCAGGAGGTTTATATTCCAACCAAACTCATTTGTCAGTGATTAAACTACGGTATCATGATCTGGTCAGAAGACTGAATTTGTCAGATTATGGAGCAATGTAGTAACATTATAAACACTATAAAATAAACTACTGGCATGCTAAGAGTGGTTTAGGGTAGAGTCTGCAACCTGTGGACCTTCTACAGTTTTAATAATTTTGTCAAACCCCTCCCCTCAAAAAACAAGTAATGCATTTAAATAAAGACTTAAAAACAAATGTTTTAGAAGTTCTTCAGATTTTTCAGATGGAATAATTGCTCTAAATATCCCCAAAAGAATGATTCCAAAACAACTTTCTAGTGTCATGAGGCTGGACACTATGCGTTTCTTTGGAATAAAATTTGTAGGGCAAGATCGTGTAATAAAATCAAAATTTTGATTTTTATTTCAAGTGCTCCCAGTGTACCAACATTAGGAATAAAAATATATACTTTAGCAGAAATAAAGGATTTTTTTACAGCAGATCCTGGCTTAGAGTCAGAGTAAGATGAATGCTCAGAATTCTGTTTTCAAGTTTCTTTTTAAATCTAAGCGGTTGCCTTCATGCTGACATTCATTAGGAATGTGGTAAGACCTTTCTTTAATTAGGATCAGTTTTATCTTAGTCCAAGAGTCTGCAACTCCAGCATTCAAGTGCCCCTGTCCTGCAACTTTTGGATGCATTCCTGCTGCAATACACCTTATCAATTTTTTTTTTTTAAATGATATCACCAGACTTTTGCAAAACTTGCTGACATGCCAAAGAGGTAATTCAGCCTTTGATTCAGGTGTGTTGGAGCATGGATGCATCCAAATGTTGCAGGACACTTGAGACTGGAAGGCTGGAGTTACAGATCCATTAATCTAATCTCTCTCTCACACACATACACACACACACACACACACACACACACACACGCACACACACACACACACACACACACACACACACACACACACACCACAACTGACAGCTTTGCTTAATATGTTCCTACAACTTGTTTGACACAAAAGTTTTTCAATTCACAAATACAAAAGTTGGCTCAATATTTTGCCACAGACGACCCCTACTGGCCAAGACATTTATTGCAACCCACTGCAGATTCAACTAATTACAGCGAAACTTTGTTCCCTCAAATGGTACGTTATGTTCGGTTAATATGAATCAATAATCATAAATAATATAAGTTTACAAATACAATTTACAGTTGAATTTGTTTAAATTTTTGATGGTTAAGGTTCAGTCATGCTTGGATGTTTGGAAAGATTTGAGAATATATGCAGCCCTGAGGCCTGTTTTGAAGACACCAAGTCACCACATATCACCTTTTTTGTGAATCAACCAACAACATAGCCACTGGTGCGATGAATGCAACGTGTGTGTGTTTTCCCATGTCAATCCCACAGTCCTGTTCCCTTCAACAGGAACCATAGTCTTCCCTTATCCCATTAAGACAATTGCCAGCACTGGCATTCAAACGTGCACGTGTGTGTCCTTGTGGGTGTCTGCGTGTGTGCATGAAACCACACACATATGGACCAATGCACACAACTATACCAACCCGTACACACACCAGGCAGCACACGAGTAATTTCAAAATCAGTCCTTTCGGAGAAAAACAGAGTAAAAGAGGGGGGAAAAAAAAAAGAAGAAGAAACGAGATCCTCCAAAACCTCCACCAGTGTTGGCGGATTGTAAAGGACTGTCAGTTACTGCAGCCTTCTATTAGGCCAAAGGGAAGCAGCAGGATTCAACTGGGGGCCCAACGAAGGGCTTTTCTTCCTGGAAATCGGCCCTCGCACATGGACCTGAATGCACTGTGTCGCTAATCTTCTGAGCTGTGGGAGCCCACTCTATATTCACAGACTGTGCCGCCCCAGTAGGGACTGCCACGCATGCTGATACAACTACACCTACTGTGAAGCTGATGCTCAGATGAACACAGGGTTAATGTCAGGGTACAAAAACCCTCAACGTTTTAGGAGAAAGGAAAACAGGTTTATTTAAAAATTAATTTTAAAAACACAAATTTTAATCCTAATAACTGGATACAGGTAACCGAGTGAAGTTTTGATCGGTTTCTTTAAATTATTTCTTGCAGTCAACAAGTTCAAGTGCAAGTTCAATTGAAACTTTAATGGATTCCATTGAAAAAGTTGTTTAGCTTACATTCAGACTGATGTATATCAAGCATTTATTTCTGTTCCTTTTGCAATTTCTGTTTACAGCTATTCAAAACAAAATTCAGTTTCTTTGAATTAAAAATTGTACATTAAAACAACAAGAGAAAAATGGATTCTTAGTAAAGAAATGTGCTATGGTGTAGTAACCCACAAAAGATGATTGCTAAAAGAGCTGGTTGTTCACAACAATGTATCCAATTATAATAACAGGAGGTTGAGTGGAAGAAAAAACTGTTTGAAAGGGTGCTGCAGAACAGGAAAAACTACAGTCTTTGGAAGATTATCAGCCAAAATACATTCAAGAGTTTGGGACAGAGCCACAAGATGCGAACTGCAGTTGGAGTCTGAGCTTTTAGAGTCAGCACACCCAAATGTTTCAAGCCAAGGACTAAAAGTGTCCCAATTCTTATGTCAAACCATTCCGAAACCAGAGACAATGACAGAATTGTCTACTTTGGTACACTGAGAGATGACTCGGTGGTCCAGAGTCATCCTTCAAGATTAAAGTAAATGTTGTATTTGATTTTGAATATAACTTAAACTGCTTGAGGTTCACTGTGAAGTTTCTATAATCCTTCGCTGATCAGTTTTTAGCTGATTTAATTTTTCTACAGGACTTGGCAATCTTTTTGCTAGTGTGTGTATTTTAGGAACTCAAGATACTAAAAATACATCCTGCTGTCAATGTTATAAATGCTGACTGGTCATATGCTTTTAAGGTAAACCAAACATTAAAACAGCATGGAAGCAGTTCAGTTTAAGGTTAATTCAACATCTCTGTCAGCCACAGTGGATAGGAATACACAAAGTGGAACAACTTCAAGAATCGAGATTACAAGTAATGCAAGACAGTGATAAACATGGCTGATGAAGTGCTGCCCTCCAGTGGACATATAGTGACATAGGCGTCATTAACGGATTTCAAGTATACAGGGGCTTCCTTTGGTACAATTTGTGAAACTATATTTTCTTTAGTCACATTAACACGAGGCTAAGTGAATAAGAATATAGCCAAAAGGTTAAAAAAAATTAGAAAT